>NC_041382.1:747677968-747685983 GCF_002162155.2 Triticum dicoccoides | reverse complement strand
ACGCCCCGCCGCCACCTTCCCTGGGGACCACGCGGGCTTCGCCGGTGACCCCTCCGGCGGCCGTGAAGCGGGGGAGGAGCGGGGAGGGGCGGCTGGCGGCGCGGTAGGGTTTCCCCCGTGCGCCAGAGGTGACCCCGTGTTGCAGATTTTTTTATCGCAGGTTTTGTTACAAACATAATAATTCATCTTCACCTTTTCGCAACATAGCTGATGTTACGGGAGAAACTTCTGCAACACTGGTGATGTTGCAAAAGTTGCCAAAGAAAAACATTAGAAACCAGGGATGAGCAAGGCGGCGAACTGGAGCCACAAAATCAGCCGGTCGAGGGGAATCGTTTCGCAATTAAGATTCAAAATAAAGCATGATGACTCACGAAATATTTATATGATTATACATGCGTGCACGTGTACGCTTACTAGTTACTAATAAGAAACACCCAGTGATTAACCTAGTTACTGCTGATATGCAGTGGTGTCTTTTGAAATACAGGAATAGTATGATTTTCTGCTAACCTAAGTAACACTTGGCATTGGCAACTGCTCATGACCAGTCGCCTGCACCTGTCTTCTGTTGTGGCACGGTGGATCGAAAGACAATTTTCCTCAAAGAACACACGGCTAGTTATGATGCATTCATGGATAACTTCTCATCCTGTCCCCAAAGAGATTCGTAGCATATTTCGCAGAAAATAGGAGATTCATAGCATGTCTTTTTTGACAACTGAGAACCATCGATACCTATTTGGGGGCCAAGGTGTTACAGCTGATATATCACCCCTTAAATGCTTCCATGATACGACCATTCAAAAACCAATTTGAATGTTTCAAAAGAAATCTGTTTTTTGTGTGTGTATGTTCACAAGGTATGTGTCTACAACCCCCAAAAAATCAGATCCAAATTAGAAATACACATTGAAAAACATAAATAACAAATCTAGCGTGAATAGTGCCTCAAAAAGAAAAAAAAAATTGACACTTCACACCAGGATTTGTCTTTTTTTTTGTTTCCCAACATGCATACCAAATTGGACTTGAAATTTTTTAGAGGTTGTGGACACATTCCTTGTGAACATTCACATTTATTCCTGATTTTTAAAAACATTATAAGTTGGTTTTTCTTTAAATGAGAGCATGTGAGCATGTGGGAGTTGGCATCACTGAATATTCTCTCGGTGTCATAGCTAGGTTTCTGAAATTCCATATGATTTAATCATGAATAGATGTTTGACTGAAATCGTCGTGTTGATCACTTCAAGTTTCTCACTTCTCTTTTGTACATTGAATTATGCGGTTGATTTTGCATCTTAGAACCAATTTGTGGTTGAACGGTTAGAGCATCTCCAACAAGTCGCTTTCATCTATGAAAAAAAATGCTTTAGGGAGAGTTCAACCAAAAAAACAGCTTGAACAGACCCCATAAATGCAAAAAAGTCGAGGGGCCATATAATCAGCCCAATTTCCCCTCTATTTGTCAAAATAGAGTTTGTGAAACTCTATTTTGTGATCTAGCTATGAGACTCCCTCTCTATCATGCAACTCTTAATCTCCCTAAACAGATTACCAAAAGGCGAATTATAAGTGAAGAATTCGACATAGATGATAGAATTCGACATAGTGAAGAATTCAACTAATGTCAAGGGCAACTAATAATGTCAATTACTCACAATGGGCGTGTAAGTTTTTTAGGCAAAAAAGCGCATGTAGTACCAATATACTCTTTCTACAGATAAAAAGTGCTTTTCTTTTTGGAAAACGTTTGGCTTCTACCGGCAGATTGCACGCGAGCATCCGCCGGCTCGTCCGTACGACACGTGTCCTGACCGAGCAGTCATTTTCTTTCATTCTTCCGGTCAACGTGGCCGCTACTCGCTACTCACAGTCCACTATGATGAGCTTCCGCAGCAATGTCTCTGTTGCAAAAACTGCAATAAGACCTATGTTGCAGAAAAATTAAATTTGCAATGAGATCTCTATTGCAAAATAAATTAAATTACAACAAGACCCCTGCTAAAAAAACCAAAACAGGCCTCTACTGTAAAATAAAATATCATGCAAAAATTTCAGCAACATGACGTGTGTAGCAGAAATTTCCCGCAACACGACATGTGTTGCAATGATGAAAAGTGACGCTCGATCGCTCAATCCATCAAATCCGACGACTCGTGAGGGGGCGGATCTTTTAAAAAGATCAGCCGGCCGACGCGTAGCAGCGCCCTTTCTTTTTGGCGCTGCTACACGTCGGCCGACAAATCTTTTAAAAGATCCGTAGCCTCGCGAGCCGTCGGATCTGATGGATTGAGTGGTTGAGGGTCACCTTCTACCACTGCAACACATGTCGTGTTGTAGAAAATTTCTGCATTGCAACATAGGCCCTGTTACATATTAATTTTGCAACAGATGTCTTGTTACAGTTTGTTTTTGCAACAGAGGTCTTGTTGCATTTTTTTGGCAACAAAGGTCTTGTTGGTATTTAATTTGTTTTGTAACAGAGGTCTTGTTACAGTTTTTTTGGCAACAAAGAGCTTGTTGCAGAAATTCGTTGTATCGAGCAGCAAGTAGTGACCACACCGATGAAAAGGCCGATGCTCCCTCGGGACGGCCGACAATGATGGGCGCAACTCCTTGTGGTAGACGCGGATACCGATGCTTCCCCAGGACAATGGATGCAACTTGATTTGGGTGCACCGCGACGATTGAGTTCATGGTGGAGGTGGGCGGCAGCGGCGGCTGTTGGAAATATGCCCTAGATGCAATAATAAAAGCATTATTATTATATTTCCTTGTTCATGATAATTGTCTTTATTCATGCTATAATTGTGTTATCCGGAAATCGTAATACATGTGTGAATAACAGACACCAACATGTCCCTAGTAAGCCTCTAGTTGACTAGCTCGTTGATCAACAGATAGTCATGGTTTCCTGACTATGGACATTGGATGCCATTGATAACGAGATCACATCATTAGGAGAATGATGTGATGGACAAGACCCAATCCTAAACATAGCACAAGATCGTATAGTTCGTTTGCTAGAGTTTTTTCCAATGTCAAGTATCCTTTCCTTAGACCATGAGATCGTGTAACTCCCGGATACCGTAGGAGTGCTTTGGGTATACCAAACGTCACAACGTAACTTGGTGACCATAAAGGTGTACTACGGGTATCTCCAAAAGTGTCTGTTGGGTGACACGGATCAAGACTGGGATTTGTCACTCCGTATGACGGAGAGGTATCATTGGGCCCACTCGGTAATGCATCATCATTATGAGCTCAAAGTGACCAAGTGTCTGGTCACGGGATCATGCATTACGGTACGAGTAAAGTGACTTGCCGGTAACGATATTGAACGAGGTATTGGGATACCGACGATCGAATCTCGGGCAAGTAACATACCGATTGGCAAAGGGAATTGCATACGGGGTTGCTTGAATCCTCGACATCGTGGTTCATCCGATGATATCATCGTGGAGCATGTGGGAGCCAACATGGGTATCCAGATCCCGCTGTTGGTTATTGACCAGAGAGTCGTCTCGGTCATGTCTGCTTGTCTCCCGAACCTGTAGGGTCTACACACTTAAGGTTCGGTGACGCTAGGGTTGTGAAGATATGTATATGCAGTAACCCGAATGTTGTTCGGAGTCCCGGATGAGATCCCGGACGTCACGAGGAGTTTCGGAATGGTCGGGAGGTAAAGAATTATATATAGGAAGTGCTGTTTCGGCCATCGGGACAAGTTTCGGGGTCACCGGTATTGTACCGGGACCACCGGAAGGGTCCCGGGGGTCCACCGGGTGGGGCCACCCATCCCGGAGGGCCCCATGGGCCAAAGTGGGGAGGGGAACCAGCCTATAGTGGGCTGGTGCGCCCCCCTAGGCCCACCCCATGCGCCTAGGGTTGAAACCCTAGGGGTGGGGGGGGGGTGTTGGAGAACGTTGCAGAAAACAAAAATTTTCCTACTCGTTTCACCAAGATCATCTAGGAGTTCATCTAGCAACGAGTGATTAGATGCATCTACATACCTTTGTAGATCGCGAGCGGAAGCGTTCAAAAGAACGGTGATGATGTAGTCGTACTCGACGTGATCCAAATCACCGATGACCAGCGCCGAACGGACGGCACCTCCGCGTTCAACACACGTACGGAACAGCCACGTCTCCTCTTCTTGATCCAGCAAGGGAGGGAGGAGAGGTTGAGGGAGATGGCACCAGCAGCAGCACGACGGCGTGGTGTTGATGGAGCTGCAGTACTCCGACAGAGCTTCGCTAAGCACTATGGAGGTGGAGGAGGTGTTGGGGAGGGAGAAGGAGGCAACCAAAGGCCGAGGCGTTCAGGTATGAAGTCCCTCCTCTCCCCCACTATATATAGGGGTGCCAAGGGGGGGTGGCCGGCCCTAGGAGATCCAATCTCCTAGGGGGTGCGGCGGCCAAGGGGGGTTTCCCTCCCCCCCAAGGCACCTAGGAGGTGCCTTACCCTCCTAGGACTCTTGCCCCCTTGAACCCTAGGCGCATGGGCCTATGTGGGGCTGGTGCCCTTGGCCCATTAGGCCAAGGCGCACCCCCTTGCAGCCCATGTGCCCCCCCGGGGCAGGTGGACCCACCCGGTGGACCCCCGGGACCCTTCCGGTGGTCCCGGTACAATACCGATAACCCCGAAACTTGTCCCGATGCCCGAAACAGGACTTCCCATATATAAATCTTTACCTCCGGACCATTCCGGAACTCCTCATGACGTCCGGGATCTCATCCGGGACTCCGAACAACATTCGGGTTACTGCATATACATATCCCTACAACCCTAGCGTAACCGAACCTTAAGTGTGTAGACCCTACGGGTCCGGGAGACAAGCAGACATGACCGAGACGACTCTCCGGTCAATAACCAACAGCGGGATCTGGATACCCATGTTGGCTCCCACATGCTCCACGATGATCTCATCGGATGAACCACGATGTCGAGGATTCAATCAACCCCGTACGCTATTCCCTTTGTCTATCGATATGTTACTTGCCCGAGATTCGATCGTCGGTATCCCAATACCTCGTTCAATCTCGTTACCGGCAAGTCACTTTACTCGTACCGTAATGCATGATCCCGTGACCAGACACTTGGTCACTCTGAGCTCATTATGATGATGCATTACCGAGTGGGCCTAGTGATACCTCTCCGTCATACGGAGTGACAAATCCCAGTCTTGATCCATGTCACCCAACAGACACTTTCGGAGATACCCGTAGTCTACCTTTATAGTCACCCAGTTACGTTGTGACGTTTGGCATACCCAAAGCACTCCTACGGTATCCGGGAGTTACACGATCTCATGGTCTAAGGAAAAGATACTTGACATTGGAAAACTCTAGCAAACGAACTATACGATCTTGTGCTATGTTTAGGATTGGGTCTTTGTCCATCACATCATTCTCCCAATGATGTGATCTCGTTATCAATGACATCCAGTGTCCATAGTCAGGAAACCACGACTATCTGTTGATCAACGAGCTAGTCAACTAGAGGCTCACTAGGGACAGGTTGGTGTCTGTTATTCACACATGTATTACGATTTCCGGATAACACAATTATAGCATGAATAAAGACAATTATCATGAACAAGGAAATATAATAATAATGCTTTTATTATTGCCTCTAGGGCATCTTTCCAACAGTCTCCCACTTGCACTAGAGTCAATAATCTAGTTACATTGTGATGAATCGAACACCCATGGAATTCTGGTGTTGATCATGTTTTGCTCTAGGGAGAGGTTTAGTCAACGGATCTGCTACATTCAGGTCCGTATGTACTTTACAAATCTCTATGTCTCCATCTTGAACATTTTCACGAATGGAGTTGAAGCGACGCTTGATGTGCCTTGTCTTCTTGTGAAACCTGGGCTCCTTGGCAAGTGCAATAGCTCCAGTGTTGTCACAGAAGAGCTTGATCGGCCCCGACGCATTGGGTATGACTCCTAGGTCGGTGATGAACTCCTTCACCCATATTGCTTCATGTGCTGCCTCCGAGGCTGCCATGTACTCCGCTTCACATGTAGATCCCGCCACGACGCTTTGCTTGCAACTGCACCAGCTCACTGCTCCACCATTCAAAATATACACGTATCCGGTTTGTGACTTAGAGTCATCCAGATCTGTGTCGAAGCTAGCGTCGACGTAACCCTTTACGACGAGCTCTTCGTCACCTCCATAAACGAGAAACATTTCCTTAGTCCTTTTCAAGTACTTCAGGATATTCTTGACCGCTGTCCAGTGTTCCTTGCCGGGATTACTTTGGTACCTTCCTACCAAACTTACGGCAAGGTTTACATCAGGTCTGGTACACAGCATGGCATACATAATAGAACCTATGGCTGAGGCATAGGGGATGACGCTCATCTCTTCTATATCTTCTGCCGTGGTCGGACATTGAGCTGAGCTCAATTTCATACCTTGCAACACAGGCAAGAACCCCTTCTTGGATTGATCCATATTGAACTTCTTCAATATCTTATCAAGGTATGTGCTTTGTGAAAGACCTATGAGGCGTCTTGATCTATCTCTATAGATTTTGATGCCTAATATATAAGCAGCTTCTCCAAGGTCCTTCATTGAAAAACTTTTATTCAAGTAGGCCTTGATGCTGTCCAAGAGTTCTATATCATTTCCCATCAAAAGTATGTCATCTACATATAATATGAGAAATGCTACAGAGCTCCCACTCACTTTCTTGTAAACGCAGGCTTCTCCATAAGTCTGTGTAAATCCAAACGCTTTGATCATCTCATCAAAGCGAATGTTCAAACTCCGAGATGCTTGCACCAGCCCATAAATCGAGCGTTGGAGCTTGCACACTTTGTCAGCATTCTTAGGATCGACAAAACCTTCCGGCTGCATCATATACAATTCTTCCTTAAGGAAACCATTAAGGAATGCCGTTTTGACGTCCATTTGCCATATTTCGTAATCATAGAATGCGGCAATTGCTAACATGATTCGGACGGACTTCAGCTTCGCTACCGGTGAGAAAGTCTCATCGTAGTCAACCCCTTGAACTTGTCGATAACCCTTAGCGACAAGCCGAGCTTTATAGATGGTCACATTACCATCCGCGTCTGTCTTCCTCTTAAAGATCCATTTATTTTCTATGGCTCGCCGCTCAACGGGCAAGTCAGTCAAAGTCCATACTTTGTTTTCATACATGGATCCTATCTCGGATTTCATGGCTTCTAGCCATTTGTCGGAATCTGGTCCCGCCATCGCTTCTTCATAGTTCGAAGGTTCACCGTTGTCCAACAACATGATTTCCAAGACAGGGTTGCCGTACCACTCTGGTGCGGAACGTGTCCTTGTGGACCTTCGAATTTCAGTAGGAGCTTGATCAGAAGTATCTTGATCATTTTCATTAACTTCCTCTCTAGTCGGTGCAGGCACCTCAGGAACATTTTCTTGAGTTGCACCATTTTCCGGTTCAAGAGGCAACACTTCATCAAGCTCTACTTTCCTCCCACTTACTTCTTTCGAGAGAAACTCTTTCTCCAGAAAGGACCCATTCTTGGCAACAAAGATCTTGCCTTCGGATCTAAGGTAGAAGGTGTACCCAATAGTTTCTTTTGGGTACCCTATGAAGACGCATTTTTCCGATTTGGGCTCGAGCTTTTCAGGTTGAAGTTTCTTGACATAAGCATCGCATCCCCAAACTTTTAGAAACGACAGCTTAGGTTTCTTCCCAAACCATAATTCATACGGTGTCGTCTCAACGGATTTCGACGGAGCCCTATTTAAAGTGAATGCGGCAGTCTCTAAAGCATAGCCCCAAAAAGAAAGCGGTAAATCGGTAAGAGACATCATAGATCGCACCATATCTAACAGAGTGCGATTACGACGTTCGGACACACCATTACGCTGAGGTGTTCCAGGCGGCGTGAGTTGTGAAACTATTCCACATTTTCTTAAGTGTGTGCCAAACTCGTGACTCAAGTATTCTCCTCCACGATCTGATCGCAGAAACTTGATTTTCCTGTCACGTTGAT
>NC_041382.1:747666428-747677958 GCF_002162155.2 Triticum dicoccoides | reverse complement strand
AAATTCCTTGAACTTTTCAAAGGTTTCAGACTTGTGTTTCATTAAGTATATATACCCATACCTACTTAAATCATCAGTGAGGGTGAGAACATAACGATAGCCACCGCGAGCCTCAACACTCATTGGACCGCACACATCGGTATGTATGATTTCCAATAAGTCGGTTGCTCGCTCCATTGTTCCTGAGAACGGAGTCTTGGTCATTTTACCCATAAGGCATGGTTCGCACGTGTCAAATGATTCATAATCAAGAGACTCTAAAAGTCCATCAGCATGGAGCTTCTTCATGCGTTTGACACCTATGTGACCAAGGCGGCAGTGCCACAAGTATGTGGGACTATCATTATCAACTTTACTTCTTTTGGTACTCACATTATGAACATGTGTAGCATCACGTTCGAGATTCATAAGGAATAAACCATTCACCATAGGAGCATGACCATAAAACATATCTCTCATAAAAATGGAACAACCATTATTCTCAGATTTAAAAGAGTAGCCATCTCGAATTAAACGAGATCCCGATACAATGTTCATGCTCAAAGCTGGCACTAAATAACAATTATTAAGGTTTAAAACTAATCCCGAAGGGAGATGCAGAGGTAGCGTGCCGACGGCGATCACATTGACCTTGGAACCATTCCCGACGCGCATCGTCACCTCGTCCTTTGCCAGTTTCCGCTTATTCCGCAGCCCCTGTTTTGAGTTACAAATGTGAGCAACTGCACCGGTATCAAATACCCAGGAGCCACTACGGGCACTAGTAAGGTACACATCAATTACATGTATATCACATATACCTTTGGTTTTGCCGGCCTTCTTATCCGCTAAGTACTTAGGGCAGTTCCGCTTCCAGTGACCGCTTCCCTTGCAATAAAAGCACTCAGTCTCGGGCTTGGGTCCATTCTTTGGCTTCTTCCTGGCAGCTTGCTTGCCGGGCGCGGCAACCTCCTTGCCGTCCTTCTTGAAGCTCTTTTTACCCTTGCCTTTCTTGAACTTAGTGGTTTTATTGATCATCAACACTTGATGTTCCTTCCTGACTTCTACCTCTGCTGATTTTAGCATAGCAAATACTTCAGGAATGGTCTTTTCCATCCCCTGCATATTGAAGTTCATCACAAAGCCCTTGTAGCTTGGTGGAAGCGACTGGAGGATTCTGTCAATGACCGCATCATCCGGGAGATTAACTCCCAGCTGAGTCAAGCGGTTATGCAACCCAGGCATAGTGAGTATGTGCTCACTGACAGAACTGTTTTCCTCCATCTTACAGCTGAAGAATTTGTCGGAGACTTCATATCTCTCGACCCGGGCATGAGCTTGGAAAACCATTTTCAGCTCTTCGAACATCTCATATGCTCCATGTCTCTCAAAACACTTTTGGAGCCCCGGCTCTAGGCTGTAAAGCATGCCGCACTGAACGAGGGAGTAGTCATCGAAACATGCCTGCCAAGCGTTCATAACGTCTTGTTCTGCAGGGAGAACGGGTGCGTCACCAAGCGGTGCTTGTAGGACATAATCTTTCTTGGCAGCTATGAGGATGATCCTCAGGTTCCGGACCCAGTCCGTATAGTTGCTGCCATCGTCTTTCAGCTTAGTTTTCTCTAGGAACGCGTTGAAGTTGAGGACTACGTTGGCCATTTGATCTACAAGACATATTGCAAAGATTTTAGACTAAGTTCATGATAATTAAGTTCAACTAATCAAATTATTAGTGAACTCCCACTTAGATTAGACATCCCTCTAGTCATCTAAGTATTACATGATCCGAGTTAAACTAGACCGTGTCCGATCATCACGTGAGACGGACTAGTCAACATCGGTGAACATCTTCATGTTGATCGTATCTTCTATACGACTCATGCTCGACCTTTCGATCTTCTATGTTCCGAGGCCATGTCTGTACATGCTAGGCTCGTCAAGTCAACCTAAGTGTTTGCATGTGTAAATCTGTCTTACACCCGTTGTATGTGAACGTCTGAATAAAACACCCGATCATCACGTGGTGTTTTGAAACAGCGAACTGTCGCAACGGTGCACAGTTAGGGGGAACACTTCTTGAATTTATTGTGAGGGATCATCTTATTTACTACCGTCGTTCTAAGTAAACAAGATGCAAAACATGATAAACATCACATGCAATCAAATAATAAACGTGACATGATATGGCCAATATCACATAGCTCCTTTGATCTCCATCTTGGGGCTCCATGATCATCTTGTCACCGGCTTGACACCATGATCTCCATCATCATGATCTCCATCATCGTGTCTCCATGAAGTTGCTCGCCAACTATTACTTCTACTACTATGGCTAACGCGTTTAGCAATAAAGTAAAGTAATTTACATGGCGTTTCTTGATGACACACAGGTCATATAAAAGAATAAAGACAACTCCTATGGCTCCTGCCGGTTGTCATACTCATCGACATGCAAGTCGTGAATCCTATTACAATAGCATGAACATCTCATACATCACATATAGATCATTCATCATTCATCACAACTTTGGCCATATCATATCACAAACCACTTGCTGAAAAAACAAGTTAGACGTCCTCTAATTGTTGTTGCAAGTTTTACGTGGCTGAATTAGGGTTCTAGCAAGAACGTTTTCTTACCTACGTTAAAGCCACAGCGTGATTTGTCAACTTCTATTTACCCTTCATAAGGACCCTGTTCATCGATTTCGCTCCAACTAAAGTAGGAGAGACAGACACCCGCCAGCCACCTTATGCAACTAGTGCATGTTAGTCGGTGGAACCGGTCTCACATAAGCGTACGTGTAAGGTTGGTCCGGGCCGCTTCATCCCACAATACCGCTGAAGCAAGAAAGGACTAGTAACGGCAAGAAAGTTGACAAATCTACGCCCACAACAAATTGTGTTCTACTCGCGCAAGAAGAACTACGCATAGACCTAGCTCTGATACCACTGTTGGGGAACGTTGCAGAAAACAAAAATTTTCCTACTCGTTTCACCAAGATCATCTAGGAGTTCATCTAGCAACGAGTGATTAGATGCATCTACATACCTTTGTAGATCGCGAGCGGAAGCGTTCAAAAGAACGGTGATGATGTAGTCGTACTCGACGTGATCCAAATCACCGATGACCAGCGCCGAACGGACGGCACCTCCGCGTTCAACACACGTACGGAACAGCCACGTCTCCTCTTCTTGATCCAGCAAGGGAGGGAGGAGAGGTTGAGGGAGATGGCACCAGCAGCAGCACGACGGCGTGGTGTTGATGGAGCTGCAGTACTCCGACAGAGCTTCGCTAAGCACTATGGAGGTGGAGGAGGTGTTGGGGAGGGAGAAGGAGGCAACCAAAGGCCGAGGCGTTCAGGTATGAAGTCCCTCCTCTCCCCCACTATATATAGGGGTGCCAAGGGGGGGTGGCCGGCCCTAGGAGATCCAATCTCCTAGGGGGTGCGGCGGCCAAGGGGGGTTTCCCTCCCCCCCAAGGCACCTAGGAGGTGCCTTACCCTCCTAGGACTCTTGCCCCCTTGAACCCTAGGCACATGGGCCTATGTGGGGCTGGTGCCCTTGGCCCATTAGGCCAAGGCGCACCCCCTTGCAGCCCATGTGCCCCCCCGGGGCAGGTGGACCCACCCGGTGGACCCCCGGGACCCTTCCGGTGGTCCCGGTACAATACCGATAACCCCGAAACTTGTCCCGATGCCCGAAACAGGACTTCCCATATATAAATCTTTACCTCCGGACCATTCCGGAACTCCTCGTGACGTCCGGGATCTCATCTGGGACTCCGAACAACATTCGGGTTACTGCATATACATATCCCTACAACCCTAGCGTAACCGAACCTTAAGTGTGTAGACCCTACGGGTTCGGGAGACAAGCAGACATGACCGAGACGACTCTCCGGTCAATAACCAACAGCGGGATCTGGATACCCATGTTGGCTCCCACATGCTCCACGATGATCTCATCGGATGAACCACGATGTCGAGGATTCAATCAACCCCGTACGCTATTCCCTTTGTCTATCGATATGTTACTTTCCCGAGATTCGATCGTCGGTATCCCAATACCTCGTTCAATCTCGTTACCGGCAAGTCACTTTACTCGTACCGTAATGCATGATCCCGTGACCAGACACTTGGTCACTCTGAGCTCATTATGATGATGCATTACCGAGTGGGCCCAGTGATACCTCTCCGTCATACGGAGTGACAAATCCCAGTCTTGATCCATGTCACCCAACAGACACTTTCAGAGATACCCGTAGTCTACCTTTATAGTCACCCAGTTACGTTGTGACGTTTGGCATACCCAAAGCACTCCTACGGTATCCGGGAGTTACACGATCTCATGGTCTAAGGAAAAGATACTTTGACATTGCAAAACTCTAGCAAACGAACTATACGATCTTGTGCTATGTTTAGGATTGGGTCTCGTCCATCACATCATTCTCCTAATGATGTGATCTCGTTATCAATGACATCCAGTGTCCATAGTCAGGAAATCATGACTATCTGTTGATCAACGAGCTAGTCAACTAGAGGCTCACTAGGGACATGTTGATGTCTGTTATTCACACATGTATTACGATTTCCAGATAACACAATTATAGCATGAATAAAGACAATTATCATGAACAAGGAAATATAATAATAATGCTTTTATTATTGCCTCTAGGGCATATTTCCAACAGGGGGGCGCCCCACCTTGGCTTGGGGGCCACTCCAGCCCTTGGCCGCCGCCCCCCTAGGAGATCCAATCTCCTAGGGCCGGCGCCCCCCTAGGGGAGGCTATATATATGAGGGGGGGAGGGGGAGGGGGCAGCCGCACCCTGAGTCCTGGCGCCTCCCTCTCTCCCTGCTACACCTCTTCCTCACGTAGTATAAGGCGAAGCCCTGCTGCTGTGACGCCCTGCATCCACCACCACGCCGTCGTGCTGCTGGATCTTCATCAACCTCTCCTTCCCCCTTGCTGGATCAAGAAGGAGGAGACGTCACGCTGACCGTACGTGTGTTGAACGCGGAGGTGCCATCCGTTCGGCGCTAGGATCTCCTGTGATTTGGATCACGTCGTGTACGACTACCTCATCCCCGTTCTTTGAACGCTTCCGCTCGCGATCTACAAAGGTATGTAGATGCATCCGATCACTCGTTGCTAGATGAACTCATAGATGGATCTTGGTGAAACCGTAGGAAATTTTTTGTTTTCTGCAACGTTCCCCAACAGTGGCATCATGAGCTAGGTCTATGCGTAGTTCTTCTTGCACGAGTAGAACACAATTTGTTGTGGGCGTTGATGTTGTCAACTTTCTTGCCGCTACTAGTCTTATCGTGCTTCAGCGGTATTGTGGATGAAGCGGCCCGGACCAACCTTACACGTACGCTTACGTGAGACCGGTTCCACCGACTAACATGCTCTAGTTGCATAAGGTGGCTGGCGGGTGTCTGTCTCTCCTACTTTAGTTGGAGCGGATTCGATGAAAAGGGTCCTTATGAAGGGTAAATAGAAGTTGACAAATCACGTTGTGGCTTTCACGTAGGTAAGAAAACGTTCTTTCTAGAACCCTATTTCAGCCACGTAAAACTTGCAACAACAATTAGAGGACGTCTAACTTGTTTTTGCAGCAAGTGCTTTGTGATATGACAAAGCCATAGTAGTAGAAGTAATAGTTGGCGAGCAACTTCATGGAGACACGATGATGGAGATCATGGTGTCAAGCCGGTGACAAGATGATCATGGAGCCCTAAGATGGAGATCAAAGGAGCTATGTGATATTGGCCATATCATGTCACTATTATTATTTGATTGCATGTGATGTTTATCATGTTTTGCATCTTGTTTACTTAGAACGACGGTAGTAAATAAGATGATCCCTCATAATAATTTCAAGAAAGTGTCCCCCCTAACTGTGCACCGTTGCGACAGTTCATTGTTTCGAAGCACCACGTGATGATCGGGTGTGATAGATTCTAACGTTCACATACAACGGGTGTAAGACAGATTTACACATGCAAACACTTAGGTTGACTTGACGAGCCTAGCATGTACAGACATGGCCTCGGGACACAGAAGACCGAAAGATCGAGCATGAGTCGTATAGAAGATACGATCAACATGAAGATGTTCATCGATGTTGACTAGTCCGTCTCACGTGATTATCGGACACGGCCTAGTTGACTCGGATCATGTAATACTTAGATGACTAGAAGAGGGATGTCTATCTAAGTGGGAGTTCATTGAATAATTTGATTAGATGAACTTAATTATCATGAACTTAGTCTAAAATATTTACAATATGTCTTGTAGATCAAATGGCCAACGTAGTCCTCAACTTCAACGCGTTCCTAGAGAAAACCAAGCTGAAAGATGATGGTAGAAACTACACGGACTAGGTCCGGAACCTGAGGATTATCCTCATAGCTGCCAAGAAAGATTATGTCCTACAAGCACCGCTGGGTGACGCACCTGTTCTCCCTGCAGAACAAGACGTTATGAACGCTTGGCAGGCACGTACCGATGACTACTCCCTCGTTCAGTGCGGCATGCTTTACAGCTTAGAGCCGGGGCTCCAAAAGCATTTTGAGAGATACAGAGCATATGAGATGTTCAAAGAGCTGAAACTGGTTTTCCAAACTCATGCCCGGGTCGAGAGATATGAAGTCTCCGACAAATTCTTCAGCTATAAGATGGAGGAAAATAGTTCTGTCAGTGAGCACATACTCACTATGTCTGGGTTACATAACCGCTTGACTCAGCTGGGAGTTAATCTCCCGGATGACGCGGTCATTGACAGAATCCTCCAGTCGCTTCCACCAAGCTACAAGAGCTTTGTGATGAACTTCAATATGCAGGGGATGGAAAAGACCATTCCTGAAGTATTTGCTATGCTGAAATCAGCAGAGGTAGAAGTCAAGAAGGAACATCAAGTGTTGATGGTGAATAAAACCACTAAGTTCTAGAAGGGCAAGGGTAAAAAGAACTTCAAGAAGGACGGCAAGGAAGTTGCCGTGCCTGGCAAGCAAGCTACCGGGAAGAAGCCAAAGAATGGACCCAAGCCCGAGACTGAGTGCTTTTATTGCAAGGGAAGTGGTCACTGGAAGCGGAATTGCCCCAAATACTTAGCGGACAAGAAGGCCGGCAAAACAAAAGGTATATGTGATATACATGTAATTGATGTGTACCTTACCAGTACTCATAGTAGCTCTTGGGTATTTGATACCGGTGCAGTTGCTCACATTTTTAACTCAAAGCAGGAGCTGCGGAATAAGCGGAGACTGGCAAAGGACGAGGTGACGATGCGCGTCGGGAATGGTTCCAAGGTCGATGTGATCGCCGTCGGCACGCTGCCTCTTCATTTACCTACGGGATTAGTTTTAAACCTCAATAATTGTTATTTAGTGCCAGCTTTGAGCATGAACATTGTATCGGGATCTCGTTTAATTCGAGATGGCTACTCATTTAAATCCGAGAATAATGGTTGTTCTATTTATATGAGAGATATGTTTTATGGTCATGCTCCTATGGTGAATGGTTTATTCTTAATGAATCTCGAGTGTAATGCTACACATGTTCATAGTGTGAATACCAAAAGATGTAAGGTTGATAATGATAGTCCCACATACTTGTGGCACTACCGCCTTGGTCACATAGGTGTCAAACGCATGAAGAAGCTCCATGCAGATGGACTTTTAGAGTCTCTTGATTATGAATCATTTGACACGTGCGAACCATGCCTCATGGGAAAAATGACCAAGACTCCGTTCTCAGGAACAATGGAGTGAGCAACCAACTTATTGGAAATCATACATACTGATGTGTGCGATTCAATGAGCGTTGAGGCTCGCGGTGGCTATCGTTATGTTCTCACCCTCACTGATGACTTGAGTAGATATGGGTATATATACTTAATGAAACACAAGTCTGAGACCTTTGAAAAGTTCAAGGAATTTCAGAGTGAGGTTGAAAATCAACGTGACAGAAAAATCAAGTTTCTACGATCAGATCGTGGAGGAGAATACTTGAGTCACGAATTTGGCACGCACTTAAGAAAATGTGGAATAGTTTCAAAACTCACGCCGCCTGGAACACCTCAGCGTAATGGTGTGTCCGAACGTCGTAATCGCACTCTATTAGATATGGTGCGATCTATGATGTCTCTTACCGATTTACCGCTATCTTTTTGGGGCTATGCTTTAGAGACTGCCGCATTCACTTTAAATAGGGCTCCGTCGAAATCTGTTGAGACGACACCGTATGAATTATGGTTTGGGAAGAAACCTAAGCTGTCGTTTCTAAAAGTTTGGGGATGCGATGCTTATGTCAAGAAACTTCAACCTGAAAAAACTCGAACCCAAGTCGGAAAAATGCGTCTTCATAGGATACCCTAAAGAAACTATTGGGTATACCTTCTACCTCAGATCCGAAGGCAAGATCTTTGTTGCCAAGAATGGATCCTTTCTAGAGAAAGAGTTTCTCTCGAAAGAAGTAAGTGGGAGGAAAGTAGAACTTGATGAAGTATTACCTCTTGAACCGGAAAATTGCGCAACTCAAGAAAATGTTCCTGAGGTGCCTGCACCGACTAGAGAGGAAGTTAATGATGATGATCAAGATACTTCTGATCAAGCTCCTACTGAAATTCGAAGGTCCACAAGGACACGTTCCGCACCAGAGTGGTACGGCAACCCTGTCTTGGAAATCATGTTGTTAGACAATGGTGAGCCTTCGAACTATGAGGAAGCGATGGCGGGCCCGGATTCTGACAAATGGCTAGAAGCCATGAAATCCGAGATAGGATCCATGTATGAAAACGAAGTATGGACTTTGACTAACTTGCCCGTTGAGCGGCGAGCCATAGAAAATAAATGGATCTTTAAGAAGAAGACAGACGCGGATGGTAATGTGACCATCCATAAAGCTCGGCTTATCGCTAAGGGTTATCGACAAGTTCAAGGAGTTGACTACGATGAGACTTTCTCACCAGTAGCGAAGCTGAAGTCCGTCCGAATTATGTTAGCAGTTGCCGCATACTATGATTATGAGATATGGCAAATGGACGTCAAAACGGCATTCCTTAATGGTTTCCTTAAGGAAGAATTGTATATGATGCAGCCGGAAGGTTTTGTCGATCCTAAGAATGCTGACAAGGTGTGCAAGCTCCAACGCTCGATTTATGGGCTGGTGCAAGCATCTCGGAGTTGGAACATTCGCTTTGATGAGATGATCAAAGCGTTTGGGTTTACGCAGACTTATGGAGAAGCCTGTGTTTACAAGAAAGTGAGTGGGAGCTCTGTAGCATTTCTCATATTATATGTAGATGACATACTTTTGATGGGAAATGATATAGAACTCTTGGACAGCATCAAGGCCTACTTGAATAAGAGTTTTTCAACGGAGGACCTTGGAGAAGCTGCTTATATATTAGGCATCAAAATCTATAGAGATAGATCGAGACGCCTCATAGGTATTTCACAAAGCACATACCTTGATAAGATATTGAAAAAATTCAATATGGATCAGTCTAAGAAGGGGTTCTTGCCTGTGTTACAAGGTGTGAAATTGAGCTCTGCTCAATGTCCGACCACGTCAGAAGATATAGAAGAGATGAGTGTCATCCCCTATGCCTCAGCCATAGGTTCTATTATGTATGCCATGCTGTGTACCAGACCTGATGTAAACCTTGCCGTAAGCTTGGTAGGTAGGTACCAAAGTAATCCCGGCAAGGAACACTGGACATCGGTCAAGAATATCCTGAAGTACCTGAAAAGGACTAGGGAAATGTTTCTCGTTTATGGAGGTGACGAAGAGCTCGTCGTAAAGGGTTACGTCGACGCTAGCTTTGACACAGATCTGGATGACTCTAAGTCACAAACCGGATACGTGTATATTTTGAATGTTAGGGCAGTAAGCTGGTGCAGTTGGAAGCAGAGCGTCGTGGCGGGATCTACATGTGAAGCGGAGTACATGGCAGCCTCGGAGGCAGCACATGAAGCAATTTGGGTGAAGGAGTTCATCACCGACCTCAGAGTCATACCCAATGCGTCGGGGCCAATCAAACTCTTCTGTGACAACACTGGAGCTATTGCACTTGCCAAGGAGCCCAGGTTTCACAAGAAGACCAGGCACATCAAGCGTCGCTTCAACTCCATTCGTGAAAATGTTCAAGATGGAGACATAGATATTTGTAAAGTACATACGGACCTGAATGTAGCAGATCCGTTGACTAAACCTCTCCCTAGGGCAAAACATGATCAACACCAGAATTCCATGGGTGTTCGATTCATCACAATGTAACTAGATTATTGACTCTAGTGCAAGTGGGAGACTGTTGGAAATATGCCCTAGAGGCAATAATAAAAGCATTATTATTATATTTCCTTGTTCATGATAATTGTCTTTATTCATGCTATAATTGTGTTATCCGGAAATCGTAATACATGTGTGAATAACAGACACCAACATGTCCCTAGTAAGCCTCTAGTTGACTAGCTCGTTGATCAACAGATAGTCATGGTTTCCTGACTATGGACATTGGATGTCATTGATAACGAGATCACATCATTAGGAGAATGATGTGATGGACAAGACCCAATCCTAAACATAGCACAAGCTCGTATAGTTCGTTTGCTAGAGTTTTTTCCAATGTCAAGTATCCTTTCCTTAGACCATGAGATCGTGTAACTCCCGGATACCGTAGGAGTGCTTTGGGTATACCAAACGTCACAACGTAACTTGGTGACCATAAAGGTGTACTACGGGTATCTCCGAAAGTGTCTGTTGGGTGACACGGATCAAGACTGGGATTTGTCACTCCGTATGACGGAGAGGTATCACTGGGCCCACTCGGTAATGCATCATCATTATGAGCTCAAAGTGACCAAGTGTCTGGTCACGGGATCATGCATTACGGTACGAGTAAAGTGACTTGCCGGTAACGAGATTGAACGAGGTATTGGGATACCGACGATCGAATCTCGGGCAAGTAACATACCGACTGGCAAAGGGAATTGCATACGGGGTTGCTTGAATCCTCGACATCGTGGTTCATCCAATGAGATCATCGTGGAGCATGTGGGAGCCAACATGGGTATCCAGATCCCGCTGTTGGTTATTGACCAGAGAGTTGTCTCGGTCATGTCTGCTTGTCTCCCGAACCTGTAGGGTCTACACACTTAAGGTTCGGTGACGCTAGGGTTGTGAAGATATGTATATGCAGTAACCCGAATGTTGTTCGGAGTCCCGGATGAGATCTCGGACGTCACGAGGAGTTTCGGAATGGTCCGGAGGTAAAGAATTATATATAGAAAGTGCTGTTGCGGTCATCGGGACAAGTTTCGGGGTCACCGGTATTGTACCGGGAGCACCGGAAGGGTCCCGGGGGTCCACCGGGTGGGGCCACCCATCCCGGAGGGCCCCATGGGCCAAAGTGGGGAGGGGAACCAGCCCATAGTGGGCTGGTGCGCCCCCCTAGGCCCACCCCATGCGCCTAGGGTTGAAACCCTAGGGGTAGGGGGGGGGGCGCCCCACCTTGGCTTGGGGGCCACTCCAGCCCTTG
>NC_041382.1:747654109-747666154 GCF_002162155.2 Triticum dicoccoides | reverse complement strand
TTGGGGGCAGCCGCACCCTGAGTCCTGGCGCCTCCCTCTCTCCCTGCTACACCTCTTCCTCACGTAGTATAAGGCGAAGCCCTGCTGCTGTGACGCCCTGCATCCACCACCACGCCGTCGTGCTGCTGGATCTTCATCAACGTCTCCTTCCCCCTTGCTGGATCAAGAAGGAGGAGACGTCACGCTGACCGTACGTGTGTTGAACGCGGAGGTGCCGTCCGTTCGGCGCTAGGATCTCCGGTGATTTGGATCACGTCGTGTACGACTACCTCATCCCCGTTCTTTGAACGCTTCTGCTCGCGATCTACAAAGGTATGTAGATGCATCCGATCACTCGTTGCTAGATGAACTCATAGATGGATCTTGGTGAAACCGTAGGAAATTTTTTGTTTTCTGCAATGTTCCCCAACAGCAGCGCCCACGCCCGCGACCTCGTTGGAGTGTCAAAGCAGCGCAAGGAGGCGTCACCTTGATGGGGAGCTCGGGAGAAGCACGGGCGGCCACTGCTCTCGTGGGGATTCAGATCCAGTTCACGCAACACACGAGTCGTTATGATGAGGGAAATTGCAGCAACGACTCAGTTGCGAAAACCTAGTCTACGTAAGATGTTGCTCCTGGGCAGTTAAACTCAAATCCAACGGCCACAGAGATGGCGGACGTGTCTCGTTATCCATCGGGTGATCCCAACCATGTCCCTTTCTTTTTGAGAATGTACAAACAAAAATTGCTTCTTTTTTCAGAATCACAAACAAAAATTGCTTTTTTTTGAGAGAGTAACCAAGCTTTATTCATCAAATGCCACAACAAGTGGAATACATCGCTGGTCGTGGGGTTGGCCCAACCAAATGTGTCGCCCTGGACCTAAAGGAAAAACATGCTTGGCTAGTTTATGTGCCTCTACATTAACGGCACGGCCTTCAAAAGTAAAAACACAATTTAAAATAAGAACTCTACTATGAATCTCAGAAATAATAGCACCGCTACTCCCCTGGCTTCTGCTGTTGATTGCCTTGACCACACCCTTTGAATCTGATGCAATCACTAAGTTGCTGATGTTAAGATCCTGGGCCAGGGCCATCCCCTCCCGACATGCAATTGTTTCCAGTATCTCGGGATCATCGACTCCTGCGATCACAAGGGCCGAACTCCCCATATATGCTCCTGTCTCGTCCCGGCAAACTGCAGCTACTGACCCTCCCAGTCCCTTTCTGCATGCGGCATCCACGTGAATCTTTACGTGACCCGGCGGTGGCGGTTTGGGACACTGGTTGGTTGCAATCGTCGTGGTAGGGGCTCTCTGAATTCGATCCCGAGGTTCTGCCAGCAAACTCAATTCAGTAAGATATCTAGTAATAAAACCTTGAATAACTTGGGGACTGTGGAATATTCCTTCATGTATAGCTTTCCTTCTTGCCCTCCAAATTGCCCAGAGCGTGACTGAGAGCTTCACAAATAACTCATGCGATAATGAATCAATGAGAGTGAACAACCATTGCTTTGCATGTGGTTCAGTGATGGCCGCTAGGGCTTGCGCCATTTCTTCATCCACAAGGGCCCATGTGCATCTTGACACGGTGCACTCCAACAGGGAATGCCTCCATGAGTCTGGCGCGCCGCACAACCCACATGCACTCGAATCTAACATATGCCTATGTGCCCGGACATCGTTGGTTGGTATTGAGTGCTTCGATAGTCTCCATAAAAACATACGGACCTTCCCAGGAACTGCTGTTTTCCACTGAAGTTCTTCTGTTGACGAGTTTGATGTGCTTGGCCTACTCTCCAGCCAAGATTCCCTTCTCTGTCTAGTGCTAACCAACATGCGATATGCACTTTTGACCGAGAATATACCATTCTTCTCGTGGCTCCAGCTCCAAAAGTCATCCACGTTCATTGTACAAATAGGGATACCCAGGATATTTTCGCGTCCATGTTGAGAAAGGTCGCTTGGATCTTCTGTTTGTCCCAGACAGCCGATGTCATATCAATCAATTCAGAGACATATGTAGGTGGATTGTTACTCAAGCATCCATATGGTCTCTTCGTCTCCATTCTAGGTAACCAGTTATCATCCCAGATTTTTGTACTCTCTCCATTCCCAATTCGGCGTATCAATCCTTGCTGCAAAATATCACGGCCTTCGATTATTGCTCTCCAGATCTGACTTGGGGAGCTGCCTAGTTGAGCACTCAGGATATTGCCATTCGGGTAATATATGCCCCTCAACATCCGCGCACACATACTTTGTGGTTTTTGTAACAGATGCCAAGCCTGCCTCGCTAGCATTGATAAGTTAAACAACTCAAAATCCTTAAAACCCACTAATTGCTGAGAAAGAAAATATCACTCCTGGCAGCCCAACCCACTAATTTCAGTGGGTGAATCCGAACGGCCCTAAATCGTAAGCCGGGCCACTACATGTGGCCAGAAGAGATTCTAAAAAAAAACATGAGCCCAGAAGAACTGAAAAAAAAAACTGAAAACAAACTGGACCTTATTTCCTCTCCCCTCCGGTCCGTGTCGAAACAGGAGGAAGAAACGCGCGAGAGAGAAAGAAACAGGCGGCGGCGGCGGCGGCGACGCGAGGAGCGCGCGCTCGACGACGGCGCAAGGAGCGCGAGGAGCTCGACTGCCGCCACCGCCACCACCGTTTCCATCTCTTCTCGCTCCTTCCCACCTCCCCCGCCAGCAGTCAAGTGATCTAGGGTTTACGCGTCCGCCACCGCCGCCACCTCCGCCCCTCCCGTTCTCCGTCGACAGTATCAGAGGGAATCGCAAGGTCCAGCGCGTCCTCAAGCATCCGTGGTTAGCGTCCTGTTTCCACTCCGATTTCTAGGGTTGTACTTTTGGAGTTCGCCCGTCGCCAGCTTGCCGCAGCTGCTTGCTGAGCAAATTCAACACACCCACCGGGATCTCATCTCTTGCTCCTTGCAGGGTAAGCAGTGGTTGGAGGTGCGTGTCGCTTGTGAGGTCAGCGGGGCCCTGACGGTGGATCTCATTTGGGTGGTCACCTGTGACTGGTGAGGTGCGAAGTGGCCTAACAACCTTCGTCTCAATCTACTTCCATAGGTGCAACGGGTTTTGACTGTTTGCTCTTTCAGAAAATGTCTGATGCATCTTGTACCTGTTACTTGAATGATGTGCAATGATGCTTTAATGCTCAACCACATGCAGATTAGATAGAATATCTGGTTGTTAGTAAATGCCTGATGGATTCTTTTGCCTGGCTACATGAATAGTGTCTTGCATGTTGTCATGCTCAACCGCATGCACAATGGATAGTATATTTAGATGTTCTTTTTTTTGGGTCATAACAACTGAGCTTAGTTACCTTAAATAACACCTCCTGCTATTATGTTGAAGTAAAATTAACTATTTGTTCATTGCTTATGTGTATTTTCAGTTCTCAACCATGAAGCTGCTAGGATTGTTTAGGAAGGTCAGCTCGTTAGTTGGACAACGGGTGCAATGTTCTCCAGTGGAACGTCTTTTATCATGCTCCACAAGGCGCATTTCTAGCTTCGCAGATTGGGATTCGGGTCCTGTGAACAACAGAGTGTAAGTATTTATCTATGTACATGTGAAATAAACAATCTATATTGCTTACTGTGTTCACTTGTGTCTTTTTTTGATTTTGTCTTACTCCTTCATTTAAGCACAAGTTCAATTTCGATGTCATCGTCTAGGCTATAGATCTTGTAGGTCCTGTACAACTAGCACCTGTCTGCTCAATCCCACACACACCTGTTCCAGATTACATTGGATAATCACTGATTAGATTATTAATAATGTTTGTTTATTCCTGAGTCCTATAGATTAAGTTGAATTATGCTGCTGACTCCAACCTTGCAACACATGATGTAATTCATTGTTGCGAGCAGTGCTGGGTAATAGAGAAGCCAAAAAAAAAGTAAATACATTCGCTGACACATACACATTTTTTGTTTTTTGTCCAATGTCTATAAGTGTCCTCATAAATAAAATCGCTATCGGTGATTTCAATCTATTAACCAGCAAAAGATTAATATGTAACAGCGTTTAGAAGTCATCTGTACACACCTGCCCCAAATGGGTGTCCTCAAAACTGATAGATTACGATACACCCTTTTGCAGTCATCAGATTTTTAGTTCTTTTAGTGCTTTGGAGTTCACTTCATATAATTACTTCACTGTGCTACAATTTTTGTGTGAATGCCATGTCAATACGTTGAAATATACAGTTTTTAGCATTCCTTGGAATCAAATAGGTGAAATATTCATTCCAATTTATCACCACACGTGAATGTACTGTTCAAGTTCATGTCCAGTGTGCAAAACCAAATATCCATATTTATGATTTCTCCCAGTAACTGTTGTACGATGCACTTCGCTAACCATCTCTGCGGGTTATTTGTTTTTGTTTATGGTGTTAAACTGTTGTACTGTTGCTACTAATTGGCTCATGTTACTTGTTCTTGTATAGTTACTTTTCCAGGAAGACGAATCCTGCTGATTTGGTTGATGTAATTAAGCACTTCCAAGAGAATCCAATTTTTGAGTCTATATTGTCCAACAAGTTGGTTGGCAAAGCTACCTCGAGCAAAGCATCTGATAAATCCACTGCGAGCAATGCGCCCCAAAAGAACCCGTTTCTGGAGGCGATTTCTAAAATGAATCTTCTGATGGTGTCTAGAGCTGCCACTGTGGCTTTCCGGTCGTTGCCTGAATTGTACCTGGAAAATGTCTTGAGAGGGATTTTTCTTGGTCCAAGAATTTCGCTGTCCAATGTCAGGATTCACAAGCCAAGCGGGAAATTTGTCTTTGTCGACAATGAACAAGGAATGCCCCATGAACCTCCTCTTGCGAAGCATTTCGGAGATCTCAAAGGCGTAGCAGGTTTTGTTCGGGAGATCATCTCCATTCTGTACCCTCGCATCACATTACCTTCTGACCTGTCTCACTGGTTGACATTGCTTGAAGAGCCAGAGCCCACCTTATATTTGATCATGTACCACCCCATGTTCTTATCTTTGAAAGGTCGGTTTCTATACCATGTCGTGCTTGACCAGGCAACACGAAAGGAGTTTGAGAGAGGTTACCAGGTTGGGCTCATGCATATACTACGGAAGTTGGCGAAGTTTGAAGGGCTATTTGGTCTTGCTGCGCTGCACGAATTCTTGAAATCACAAATGGATAAGTGAAGGAAGAAATCCAAAAAAGCAAAAGGAAGAAGGCTGCTGCAGCACCAGCAGCACCTGCCGGTTCTCCTCCAGCAACACCTGCCGGTTCTCCTCCAGCAACACCTGCCGGATCTCCTTCAGCAACACCTGCCGGATCTCGTCGTCGCAGAAGTCGAAGAAGCGGAAGATCAAGCACTGGGAACAACATCCAGTCGGCAGAAGAGTTCGATAGGCAGATGCAGGAGCTCAGTGATGGGCGAGATGTGGTGTCCTTCATTCGAGACTGCCCAGTCCATGGATGCGAAAACATGTGCTTGCAATTTCTGTTTGTGGAGGCTAATATGCTCAGTCAGGAAGCCATCGTGCAGCTTCTACACTTCATATTTCGTGATTATGGTCATGAAGCACTGGAGGCATTTTACAAGGCTGGCATGTCCGGTGTGGTGGGCATCGAAGGGTTGTTTGGGGAGGAGCCCAATACTTGGCAGGAGGCTATGCGTCTCTTCACCAGTGTCTCTTCACCAGTCGACGTCGTCTGAAGGACACGTCTTCATGAATCGGCATTGTCATCATCATCAAGAAGAGAGAAAAAGGCCTGGATAGGAAGTAATTGAAAAACATCAACTGGTGAAGAGACGCTGGTGAAGAGACGCATAGCCTCCTGCCAAGTATTGGGCTCCTCCCCAAACAACCCTTCGATGCCCACCACACCGGACATGCCAGCCTTGTAAAATGCCTCCAGTGCTTCATGACCATGATCACGAAATATAAAGTGTAGAAGCTGCACGATGGCTTCCTGACTGAGCATATTAGCCTCCACAAACAGAAATTGCAAGCACATGTTTTCGCATCCATGGACTGGGCAGTCTCGAATGAAGGACACCACATCTTGCCCATCACTGAGCTCCTGCATCTGCCTATCGAACTCTTCTGCCGACTGAATGTTGTTCCCAGTGCTTGATCTTCCGCTTCTTCGACTTCTGCGACGACGAGATCCGGCAGGTGTTGCTGGAGGAGATCCGGCAGGTGTTGCTGGAGGAGAACCGGCAGGTGCTGCTGCTGCTGCAGCAGCCTTCTTCCTTTTGCTTTTTTTGGATTTCTTCCATTTGTGATTTCAAGAATTCGTGCAGCGCATCAAGACCAAATAGCCCTTTAAACTTCGCCAACTTCCGTAGTATATGCATGAGCCCAACCTGGTAACCTCTCTCAAACTCCTTTCGTGTTGCCTGGTCAAGCACGACATGGTATAGAAACCGACCTTTCAAAGATAAGAACATGGGGTGGTACATGATCAAATATAAGGTGGGCTCTGGCTCTTCAAGCAATGTCAACCAGTGAGACAGGTCAGAAGGTAATGTGATGCGAGGGTACAGAATGGAGATGATCTCCCGAACAAAACCTGCTACGCCTTTGAGATCTCCGGAATGCTTCGCAAGAGGAAGTTCCTGGGGCATTCCTTGTTCATTGTCGACAAAGACAAATTTCCCGCTTGGCTTGTGAATCCTGACATTGGACAGCGAAATTCTTGGACCAAGAAAAATCCCTCTCAAGACATTTTCCAGGTACAATTCAGGCAACGACCGGAAAGCCACAGTGGCAGCTCTAGACACCATCAGAAGATTCATTTTAGAAATCGCCTCCAGAAACGGGTTCTTTTGGGGCGCATTGCTCGTAGTGGATTTATCAGATGCTTTGCTCGAGGTAGCTTTGCGAGTAAATTGCTGAAAACCACCACATTTGTGGCAAGGATACTGCAAAACCACCACTTTTGTCAAAAATTTCAAAAAACCACCACTTCCTCGGCAAGTGAGTAACAAAAACCACTAAACGTGCTGTGACCCGCGACTAACTGAGAATCTGACTTATCGGGCCCACCTGTCGGAGCCACGTGGCAAAGGGAAAACGGCAAAGGGAAACGGCCGTTAGGACCCCGCTAGTTAAGCCCAGCGCACTGGCCCTGGTGCTCTCATCCCCCTCCCTCTCTTCTCTGTTGCGCGCGCAACCATGGCAACTACTCCCTCCGGCGATGTCGAGGGTGGAGACGACGGCGGCTCCAGATCCAGACGGAGTCGCGGGCGGGACCTGCTTGGGGTCGACTATGAGTCCTCCTCCTGAGAGGACAGCCCGCTATCACCGTGGCGCGGGCAGAGGGCGGGTGTGGCGGCGACGGCGGGGCGGCGGCGCCGCCTGCTGCTCCATTTGGATCCAGATCCATTCGAGCTGAAGGCGCGGGAGACCAACCCGATGAGGAAGAGCCGCCATGTTCTTGCCGTGCAGGCAAGGCTTCCGCTGCGGCGCGGTCGCCGTCTGATGCAGCAGTCGTCCCTACTAACACCGGCGACGACACGTACGTCCTCTATCTCAAGCTCCTTCTGCCTTTGAATTTTCGTTCTTGAGGTTTAGGTCGATCTAGGGTTTTGTATTGCCTCTAAATTTAGTCCTGACTAGGGTTTGAGTACAAACTAGAACCTACAATTATCTTGCTCTACAATTGTTGTGCATATTTACATTGTTAGGATTGCAGTGTACTTGTGTTATACAAATTTAGGTAATTACACTATTAGGATTACATTCCAGTTGTACTATGTGTTGTTCAAATTTATGTTATAGTAACTTGTACATTTTAATTGGTATTGTAGGTCGAGCTATGAGAAGTGGGACGTGCATATTGATTTTGAAGGGATTAAATACATCAGGACAAAGTTCTTTAAGAAAAACATAAGATATTACAATCTTATGAATGTGCTGCTTGACAATGGGTATAGTTTTTCAGACTACCTATATTACATGAGATGTGGTGGAATAGGATTGGATGGTTTTAAACTGCTTGACAGCCAGATTAAGGTGGATGAAATGCTTAAGCAATACCAGGACATCAGGAGGATAACATTGTCAGTTACTAAGGGCAAGAGGCAGCAGGCAATTGTTTTGTCTCCAGCAAAGAAGGGAAAGAGAAAGGCAGCAGAACCAATTCAAATATATGATGAAGAATATAGCAGTGATCCTGATATAGTGTTTGCAGTTAGTGAAAATGGTGTGGCCCATAAGGAATTTGGTGATTATGTTGGTTCAAGTTCAGGCAGAGGCACAAATGAAAATTTGTTCCTGGCCACACAACAAAGTGTAAATTTCCAGCCCATCCAAACTATGCCACCTCCTGACAGGGACAATTATGCAGACATGGATGACATGGATTTGGATTCAGAAAGTGAGGAGGAAAATAGCTCTAATGAAGATAGTGCAGACCTGCAGTCAACTGTAGCAGATTGAAGAAGGCAGCACTGCACTTTGAGGGTGACACAGACCAGAGGACATCTATGATGTTCCCGAGTAGCAGGAAGAGGAAGAGCACAGTGAACAAGCTCCAAATGTAGCTGAAGAAGAACATTTGAATGAAGATGGAGTATTGTAGCAGCCTGTGCTTAAGATTGGAAAGAGAGTGGGCCCAACAACAAGAACACACTCATCAGCCAATGATCCAATTGAGCCTGACTGGTTTCCCTCAGGTGATGAGGATGAAAATCTTGGTTTTTTGGACTCAGAGGATGATGATGGCAATGAGCCTATGTATTTTATTATTCCCTTAGGAAGGAAAACAAGAGCAGAGAAGGCAAAGCCAAGAAAATGGTATGATGAAAGCAGACTCAATCCAGAACAACAATTTAGTTGAAGATATGTTTCAAAGATGTGTACCAATTTAGGAGTGCTCTACTTAACTTTCACATCAAGCAGCTGAGGTCTTTCAGATATCACAGGAACTGCAAAGACAGGGTCATTGCTTGGTGTGACCACAAGGACAAAGGATGTCCTTTTTATATTGTTGCTTCTCAGATCAAGAATGAGCAAACATTTTGTGTAAAGAAGTTCAGAGCAGAACATACTTGCCCAACTAGTGACAAACATAGTAAAGTGAGCTCAAAGTGGCTAGGAAGCAGTATCTTAGAGACAATCAGATCAGACCCAAACACAACTGTGCCAGCATTGGTGGACAAGGCAAAGAGGAAATTTGGAATTGAAGTTCCAAAGATGATGGCATGGAGAGCTAAAAAGGTAGCAAAGGAAATTGTCCTAGGGGATCATAAGAAGCAGTACCATAGGTTGTCTGATTACATTGAAACAGTTAAATTATGCAATCCAGGATCTAGATGCATTGTCACAACTGTCACTCCTAAAAGCACAAATCAAAACCCACATCCAGGTCCTAGGTTCCATGGTCTTTTCTTTTGTCTCAATGCACCTAGGGAGGGTTTTCTAAATGGATGTAGGCCTTTCATTGGTTTGGATGGATGCTTCATAAAGCTTACAACTGGAGCACAAATCCTAGCAGCTACTGGTAGGGATGCCAACAACAACATGTATCCCATTGCTTTTGGAATTGTAGGAGTGGAGGACACACCCAGTTGGAGCTGATTTCTCACCCAACTTAAGTATGCTTTGGGAGGCACAGAAGAGGGGAAGTTTGGCAAATACACCATCATGTCAGATAGGCAGAAGGTCAGTGATCTATGTTCTCTTTCAAACCTACATATTATCTTTTGTGCCTTAAGTATGCTCTAATTGTTTACTAGTTAGTGATTGTTTGAACTTAAGATTGAAACCTAGTTAGTGATTGTTTGAAGTTAAGATTGAAACCTAGTTACTTTCTTTTCTGCCTTAAGTATGCTCAAATTGTTTTTGTTTATTAGTTAGTGATTGTTTGAACTTAAGATTGAAACCTAGTTACTTTATTTTTGGTTGAAATCAGGGCCTGCTTAATGCTGTCAATGCTGTATTTCCAAACTGCCCACAAAGATTTTGTTTAAGGCACATTTATGCAAATTTTCAAAGAGCTGGATTTAGAGGTGAAGATCTGAAAAAATGCATGGACAGTGCTAGCTATTCCTACACA
Organism: Triticum dicoccoides; assembly: GCF_002162155.2. Classification (NCBI taxonomy): domain Eukaryota; kingdom Viridiplantae; phylum Streptophyta; class Magnoliopsida; order Poales; family Poaceae; genus Triticum; species Triticum dicoccoides. The sequence continues at coordinate 747,656,107 of NC_041382.1, read as the reverse complement.
AAGCATGGTTTTGATGTAGCCATGGCCAATTTGAAGAATGAGTGTGAGGATGCATGGAGGTGGTTATCTGGTATTCCAGTACACACATGGGTTAGGCATGAAATGGACACAAATTGCAAAACAGACCTGGTGGTTAATAACATAAGTGAGGTCTTCAATAAATATATCTTGGATGTTAGAAACAAACCAATAGTGACAATGATTAATGGAATCAAAGACAAGTTGCTAGTCAGGTTTGATGGAAAAAGAGAAAATGCAGCAACTTCTAGATGGGAAATAGCTCCAACATATGCAGGACAGCTGGAGATGAGCAAGAAGTTTCAAAGAGATTGCAAAGCAATTAGGGCAGGGCCTAACCTGTGGCAAGTAAGCAGTGGGCCAAAGACCTATGCTGTGAACCTTGAGGAGCACACTTGTGGATGCAGGAAGTGGGACATGTCAGGTTTGCCATGCAACCATGCTTGCAGTGCAATTTACAAGGCCAAGATGCAACCTGTGGATTTTGTAAGTCCTTTCTTGAGGAAAGCAATGTATTTGGAGGCATACAAACCAATAGTGTATCCAGTTCCTGGAGAAGATGCTTGGGTCAAGTCAGGAAAACCTGATATTGAGCCTCCTGTATTCCACAAAGAGGACCAGAGTGGAAGAAAAGAAGAAAAGAGGAAGAAGGGAAGGTTTGAAGTGCCTAAACCAAAAGATACCTCTAGGATGGCTACAATCAGATGTGGCAACTGTAGGTTAATGGGCCACATGTTTACTAATTGTGGACAACCTTTGAGGCCTGATCTGCAGATGAGGAAAAATAGAAGCATGGTACATATTTTTTCATCATTGTATCTGATTTTGCTTATGTAGATTTTAATTTTTGTTTGTTTTAAAAACTGCAGGAAAAGAGAAGGCAAAAGGCAGAATCCTACACTCCACCTGATGCTACTGCGGCTCCTATGGCACCAAGAGCTGCTCCTATGGCATCAAGAGCTGCTCCTAGGGCACCAAGAGCTGCTCCTAGGGCACCAAGAGCTGCTCCTAGGGCACCAAGGGCCGCTTTCTCAGCACCAAGGCCAGCAGCTAGGCCTCCATGTGGAGAAAGGACTTCTTCTGCTGCTGGTACTTCTACATCTACATCAACTGTTGCTGCTGCTGCTAAAAAACAGAGGTCAGTGAGAGGTGGAAGAGTTGGTGGAGCATCAAATGCTGCAACAGGTTCAAGGAAGAAACCTCAGAAATATGCAAGACTGAAGAGCTACTTCGCAGCAAGTGGAAATGTGTGAACTTTGATATCTGCCAGTGCTTGAAACTTTTGGGGCTATAACCCATGTATCTGTCTTGAGAAACTTGGATGTGTGATGATTTGAGTCCTTTGATCCTGTGTTTCAATTTGAGTCATGTGAACCTGTGTAATTTGAGTCATCTGAACCTATGTGGTAATTTCAGTCCTGTGAACCTATGTTTCAATTTGAGTCCTAAAAACCTATGTGGTATTTATGTTATGTGAACCTCTGTTATGTGTGATCAAGCCTTCATGCTGTTGTGGAGTTATGTTGATCTAGCAAAATTATTGTAGTAGAATTATTGTTGGTTTTGAGTGCAGCCTAAATGTTGTAATTGTAGCAGAATTATTGTTGGTTTTCAGTGCATAAATGCTGTTAGTGTAGCAGGATTATTGTGGGTTTTGGGTCATTCTTGTACAACCTTAGAATATGGGTCATCAAAGCGTCGACGAAAACCTAAACAACCTTACCCTACATTTGGGGTCATCGAACCCTCGACGACAACCTAAACTACCCTACCCTACATTTTGGGTCATCGAACCCTCGACGACAACCAAAACAACCTTACCCTACATTTGGGGTCATCGAACCCTCGACGACAACCAAAACAACCTTACCCTACATTTGGGGTCATCAAACCCTCGACGACAACCAAAACAACCTTACCCTAGAATAGGGGTCATCGAACCCTCGACGACAACCTAAACTACCCTACCCTAGAATAGGG
>NC_041382.1:747648501-747653639 GCF_002162155.2 Triticum dicoccoides | reverse complement strand
CTACATTTGGGGTCATCGAACCCTCGACGACAACCTAAACTACCCTACCCTAGAATAGGGGTCATCGAACCCTCGACGACAACCTAAACTACCCTACCCTAGAATAGGGGTCATCGAACCCTCGACGACAACCTAAACTACCCTACCCTACATTTGGGGCCATCGAACCCTCGACGACAACCAAAACAACCTTACCCTACATCCTAAACAAAAAACAAGCAAAACCACCTACTCCCTAAACAATAACTGGTACTTCTAATTATACATCTACATCTACATCACCTGCTGATGATGCTAAAATACCTCAGAAATATGGAAGACCTGGAGTACATCTACATCTACATCAATAGCATTATCCAGTACACAAATTAATCCAGCAACACAAATTTATAGCATTATCCAGCAACACAAATTAATCCAACAACACAAAATAATAGCATTATGCAGCAACACAAATTAATCCAGCTTAAATTCAGTACAAATGTCTTGCACTTTTAGTGCCACAAATAGCAGATAGAGTACTCTAGCAGATACAACTACAATAACATTGAATCATTCGTCAACTATCTCTTTGATCTTCCTGATCTTCCCCTTGGTGGCCTCCTTCTCTTTGAACAGATCACCTATAGTGTACTCCAGGTGCCTTTTCTCTTGCTTCCACTTCTCCTTCTCCTCCAACAGCATGGCCCTCTCCTGCTTGATCTTGTCCATCTCCTGCACAAGCTTCACCTTCTCTTCCTTCTCTTGGTCTCTCTCTTCCTCTGCTTTGGCCCTCAGCACTTGATGAATGTTAATGTCTGATTTGTCAGCCAAGTTCTTTCTCTCGATCTGTTCCTTCAGGTCACTAATAACCAACCTTGCATTGCCTAACTGGGTAATTGCATCCTCCTTGTCAGCCACCATTTTGGCAAAGTCAACTTTAAAAAACCTCATGTCATTTTCCATCTTCCTCTTCTCTTCCCTTACCTTCACTACTTCTTCAGCATTAACAACATTCTGCCTCAACCTATTGGTCAACTCCTCCTCATGCATAGTCCAGATGGTATTTAAAGCTTGCTTCAATTGGACTGGCCACTCTGGGTCAATCCAGTCCACAAAGTTGCACTTGGGTACATCCTATGAATGTATGAACAAAGGAAATATAATTAAACCAATTTCTAAAAACATTAGTGATAAAAATAAAAAACAACAATCCATTAATTATCCATGTTTCTAGTACTGCATTGCCTACTCCTAGATAGCAAATATAGAGCTAAAATGATTTAAAAACGGAATGGCCACAACCTATAAGAAATTGGAAACTGCCTAATCTCAGACTTAATGTACAAAAGTACTCCACTACCTACTGCTATTGTATCAGATTTATGGCCAGAGATATATACTTTACTGCCTAATTTCAGACTTATTGTATCAGTCAACTCAGCATTTCAGTGGATTCACATATTTCAGACCAATTCTATCAGTAATGAATTCACATGTTTCAGAAAATCACTTCAACACTTCAAGAAGTAATTGAACTGGTCAGAAAATCAACTTTTTTCCACACCCAAGGAACCTCCTACCACTGTCAGTCCATTCAAAGGCAACAAACTTCTCACAGGGCGCACGATGCTCACAACGTGCAGGATGATTCAAAGCAATGCCGCTCCATTCCGTGCACTCCATTTTGGCAGGTACCTAGGCAGAGGGAAAATGAAGTCAATTGCTATCGGGAAGAAATTCCCCTTTCTCCCTAACCCTAACCCTAGATGCACAAGAGCAGAATCTTACCCGTCTCTCTTCGTCAGAGGAAGAGTCGGAACAGTCGGAAGGCTCAGACCAAGAAACCATGTCTCCCCTCCCGTCAGCGGTGCGAAGCTGCTCGCGATGGCGGCGGCGGCGGCGGCGGGAGGTGCGACGCGAGAAAGGAAGGAGCAGAGCAGAGAAGAGAGCGGTTGGGGAGGAATGCCCTAACATGCGCGCGCTGGGCTTAACTAGCGGGGTCCTAACGGCCGTTTCCGCTTTGCCATTTTCCCTTTGCCACGTGGCTCCGACAGGTGGGCCCGATAAGTCAGATTCTCAGTTAGTCGCGGGTCACAGCACGTTTAGTGGTTTTTGTTACTCACTTGCCGAGGAAGTGGTGGTTTTTTGAAATTTTTGACAAAAGTGGTGGTTTTGCAGTATTCTTGCCACAAATGTGGTGGTTTTCAGCAATTTACTCGCAAAGCTACCTCGAGCAAAGCATCTGATAAATCCACTGCGAGCAATGCGCCCCAAAAGAACCCGTTTCTAGAGGCGATTTCTAAAATGAATCTTCTGATGGTGTCTAGAGCTGCCACTGTGGCTTTCCGGTCGTTGCCTGAATTGTACCTGGAAAATGTCTTGAGAGGGAATTTTCTTGGTCCAAGAATTTCGCTGTCCAATGTCAGGATTCACAAGCCAAGCGGGAAATTTGTCTTTGTCGACAATGAACAAGGAATGCCCCAGGAACCTCCTCTTGCGAAGCATTCCGGAGATCTCAAAGGCGTAGCAGGTTTTGTTCGGGAGATCATTTCCATTCTGTACCCTCGCATCACATTACCTTCTGACCTGTCTCACTGGTTGACCTTGCTTGAAGAGCCAGAGCCCACCTTATATTTGATCATGTACCACCCCATGTTCTTATCTTTGAAAGGTCAGTTTCTATACCATGTCGTGCTTGACCAGGCAACGCGAAAGGAGTTTGAGAGAGGTTACCAGGTTGGGCTCATGCATATACTACGGAAGTTGGCGAAGTTTAAAGGGCTATTTGGTCTTGCTGTGCTGCACGAATTCTTGAAATCACAAATGGATAAGTGAAGGAAGAAATCCAAAAAAAGCAAAAGGAAGAAGGCTGCTGCTGCAGCAGCAGCACCTGCCGGTTCTCCTCCATCAACACCTGCCGGTTCTCCTCCAGCAACACCTGACGGATCTCGTCGTCTCAGAAGTCGAAGAAGCGGAAGATCAAGCACTGGGAACAACATTCAGTCGGCAGAAGAGTTCGATAGGCAGATGCAGGAGCTCAGTGATGGGCGAGATGTGGTGTCCTTCATTCGAGACTGCCCAGTCCATGGATGGGAAAACATGTGCTTGCAATTTCTGTTTGTGGAGGCTAATATGCTCAGTTAGGAAGCCATCGTGCAGCTTCTACACTTTATATTTCGTGATTATGGTCATGAAGCACTGGAGGCATTTTACAAGGTTGGCATGTCCGATGTGGTGGGCATCGAAGGGTTGTTTGGGGAGGAGCCCAATACTTGGCAGGAGGCTATGCGTCTCTTCACCAGCGTCTCTTCACCAGTCGACGTCGTCTGATGGACACGTCTTCATGAATCGACATTGTCATCATCATCAAGAAGAGAGAAAAGGGCCTGGATAGGAAGTAATTGAAAAACATCAACTGAGCCTGGAAAGACGAGTGCAAAACAATCGATTTCTAGTTCTGCATCTGTAGTTTGTTCAGACTTTTACTGCCTTTTTCAATTTTTGTCTCGATGAATCCTGTGATATGACGTGTACTGCTGGGGTATCGACATTGAGTCCTTGCACGCTGTGTTAATATAACCTTCGGCCCTTTATCGTTGTATGACTTGCTTCTTCTGCAGCTTGTTTTGTACTACTTCAAAACTGCTCGCTGACTTGTTCTTTTGCAGCTGTTTTTGTACTTGAAAGCTCTTCGCTGGATAAATTATCATTATTCTGTCATTGTTATAACAATCCCACAAACATGCATGAACTACATAGGGCCGCCTGCATCCCCTGTTGCTACGTGCAGCAGGTGATGCTGGGGTCCAGATCTGTGATGCACCATTGGTAAGTTGATTCGCCTGCGTACCCAGCTAACAATGTTAGAGCCGTCCTTGGACTCGCTGCTCTGCTGGCCTTCAGGTGATCAGCTCCAGAAGAATGACCCCAAACCTGTAGAGGTTTGTTGGGTACTTTGTGAAGTTTTTGCTGTTTGTTTTAGGGAAACACAAGAGAAATTCACTCAATTATGCAGCCATGAATCCACTCAATGGTACTAGTACCAACTCTGCCTTTTTGATATGTATAAGGTGCAATTATGCAGTGACAGTGTAACAAAACGAAACGCTGCGAACAGGGTGCCAAACTCTTGAAAACCTGAATGCTGTACTTATTCAACTGTACAAAAATGCATACCTGGCGCAATGTAGCATTTTTTTGTCATCCAAATCCAAATTCAAATCCAAGGAGGATTGGTACCCTTTTTCCGGAACGACAGGATGAATCCCAAATTCATGGGCAAGTAGCATATTGCAGATCGCCATGCATAATGCGGGGAGTTGAGTCATGGTGAGCATACCCATACACCAATCCTGGAGCTATAACCTCTCCTTCCGAGTAGCAGAAGCCAATATTCTTGCGCCGGATTTTTGTCATCTCATTCTTCACACTCAATGTTTGCTTGCCCGAACTGAACAGCCGCTTCACAGATGGGCCTTTCCAAATGCTCCTCTTCCAATCACATTCCTGTCGTCGTCCTCTCGGGTGATCTTGATTGGGTGGAAAAGCACCAGCTTCCATGGGCAGGACTTGTCGCCATGTATCCACCTGCAAACTGCAAATACCCCTATGGCCAACAGCGCCAATCCTGTAAGAATGACACCACTATCGCCGCCAGTGCTAATCGCTGATGCTTTCTCAATGGCGCATCACAGTCGTTCGGCATCCCAGGACCGCACACACTTGGGTTCCCTTCAAGAAACACGGCAGGAAGGCCCAGGACCAGCTCCGGAGGCACTCAGCCAGAGAGCCGGTATGGTTATACGAGGCGTTGAGCAGTGCAATCTTCAGGTTCTGGAGCTCTGCCGGAATAGCACCGGTGAGAACATTCCTGGACAGATCAATGGAGGTCAGCACCGGCAAGTCCCCAAGAGAGGCTGGTATCGTCCCGGTGAGACCGTTGCTGGACAGGAACAGAGATACCGGCCTCTTGCACTTGTTCAAGTCAGAAGAGAGATACCGGCCTCTTGCACTTGTTCAAGTCAGAAGAGCGATACCGGCCTCTTGCACTTGTTCAAGTCAGAAGAGCGATACCGGCCTCTTGCACTTGTTCAAGTCAGAAGAGAGATACCGGCCTCTTGCACTTGTTCAAGTCAGAAGAGTGATACCGGCCTCTT
>NC_041382.1:747617144-747647688 GCF_002162155.2 Triticum dicoccoides | reverse complement strand
AGAAGAGAGATACCGGCCTCTTGCACTTGTTCAAGTCAGAAGAGCGATACCGGCCTCTTGCACTTGTTCAAGTCAGAAGAGAGATACCGGCCTCTTGCACTTGTTCAAGTCAGAAGAGCGATACCGGCCTCTTGCACTTGTTCAAGTCAGAAGAGAGATACCGGCCTCTTGCACTTCTTCAAGTCAGAAGAGAGATACCTGCCTCTTGCAGTTGTTGAAGACAGGGATCGAACCGGAGATGGCATTGTGGGAGATGCCATGATGCTCATCGCGGGGGATTGGCTTAAGTTGTCCGGCAATCTGCCGTTGAGCTCACTCAGTGAAGCGGTACATGGTGCGAATCAGGCCGATGCTCTGAAGCATCAGACGGAAGAAGCTGTTATTGTCAATCTAAACCTGCTTGAGCCGAGACACACCAGAGGTTGTTCTTGGCGTGAATGACGGACCTGCTAATCCGGCAGTGACCAGAGGCCGGCGGGGAGCTCCCCGGTGAACGCGTTGCCCTGCACCTCGAACCTCTGCAGCATCAGGCACTTGTCGACACCGTTGGCGTGTTGGGGAACGGCCCGGGCAAGCCACACCGTGCGACAAATCCAGACACTGCTAGCAGCTTCTGAAACTTTTGGCCGAATCCCGGAGGGGAGGAACGACTCCGGTCAAGCTGTTCATGGGCAGATCAAGAGCCTCCAGTTGCTCCAACCCAACAAAGGTCTCAGGGGTCGCGCCGCTAAACCCTGACCCCGGCAAGAAGAGCCACCTGACCTGAGGCTGGCCAATTCGCCGAGCACTGGCTCCAAGAATTGGTTGCCGGACAGGTTCAGGTAGTGGAGGCTGGTCAGGTTGCGACACAGCGCCGGAGAGGCGGTTGCCGCGCAGGTCGAGCACCTGCAGCCCCCGCAGTGCCGCGAGGCCCGGCGCCGGCGGCACCGTGCCCTCGATGTCGTTGCCGCTGAGGTCGAGCGACGTGCTGCTCCGCCAGCGGGCCCGAGAAGGCACCGGAACCGAGGTCGAAGGAGACAAGCAAAGCGTAGCGGGACGGTCTGGTTGAAGGTGTTGCCGTGTTGGACGTGAGGCTGAGGCTGGCGAGGCTCGGGACCCGGCAGAGCGCGGAGGCGTTGATGTCGCCGGACCGGAGAGGCCGAGGCCCTGGAGATAAACGACGACGGAGGCGGACGAGCTGGAACCCGTGCAGGTGACGTGCGACCAGTTGCGTTGCAGTAGGGCGTGGAGCTGGACCAGGTGGCGAGCGCGCCGGAGGCGTCAGGGAGGCCTTGAAGCTGAGCAAGAGCCAAGAGGTCGTGCACTGGCTGCTCTCCTTCCGCTTCTGCCGCTGCCGTTGAGGACCAGAAGTTGATCAGCGGCGATAGGAGGAGCAGGAAGAGACGTAGGCAGGCGCCGCTGGTGGTTGCCATGGTTATGGAGGGAGCCCGCCGGCCGGCGAGGTGTAGGAATGCGTGAGGTGAGTGCAAGCAGGAGGAGAGTGACTGAGCGAGCTAGAGACAGTGGGTCAATGGCTGGCTGTACTGTACTGCGGGCAAACTTCAGAGTTTCCTTTAGAGAAAGACAGATGAAACAACGAATACTACTGTATTTGGTTCCGAGCAACACACGTCTTTTTTCCGTTAGCAAGAATAAGGTAGCACATGCAGTGTGCGTGCAGTAGAGCTCGACACTCGACAGTGACCAGCTTCACGATCCGCGGATGTCCTTCTCCATCTTCTTGAAGAAGCCCTGGATCTTCCTCAACCCGTACAGCCAGAGCCCTGGATCTTCCTGTAAACTGATCACACAAGGAACACCAATGTTTGAATTTCTTTTTCATTCTTCCTGATGCAGAAATATCAGTTTGTGCTGCTTCTTGAGATCGATCGTGATGTTCGTTAGTTACCTTGTACTTCGTCAGTCAGTTGACGCTGTTCTCCAGGCTATAAATCAAAGATTTGATGCAAAGATCGAATTTCTATTTTCAAAAGTGCGGTTTACCAATATTTTAATGGCTCTGAGGTTCAACCCAATCCATCTTCTCTTTCTTTTTTTCCTTCCGATAAACATATGCAAGGGCTTTCCGACAGGCGCGGCGTGCCTCTGCGCCTTTGCCGCTAGTTAAAAGTATTTTGACAACATAGGTTGCAGCAGAACAAAAACTTCAAAATTAACATATCTTGGCAAGATGCCACATAGTCCTGCAAATTTCCTTGGCAAGAATGTAAAGATCGTTCCAAGTTTTTCTCTCGACGATAAAGGGTTTCCCCTGCTTTATATTATAAAAAGCAACATTCCCGGCATACATCGAGCCATGCAAAAAAAAGAAGAAGAAAGGAGCAAGAAACGGTAAAGATACAAGACACCGAAAGAGCCACTAACAAGCTCCGAATGCCACAAACGCAAGCTTGAGCATCGAGGCCCTCGGCGAACACGATCTTGCACACGACACGACTAAGACAAGGTAGTGGCCCGCGGCTGGAGAAGGCTATGCTCCGTCAACTCCGCAGAGGCCAATCATTGTCGATCCACCATCCATGTATACCACCGAAGAAGGCCCCTGCCTTCTCGTCCCAAACCGCAGGACGCCACGCCGTTGGCAGGTAGAGCCTCTCACTTCCGAGCTCGTATGGCCAGAACCAACCAGATGTCGGGGACAGGACGACACGCACGACCACCTCACCTCGCATTGCCACACTCCATACATCACCACTGTTGCTAGCCCGGATCAACGTCAACCGCAAGCAACCGAGCAGGAACATCACTGAAGATACCAGGAAGCCCACCTCCCACTCCAAAGCCTCGACCACCACTCTGCCGACCAAAGGTGCCGTCTTCAAGAAGAACAATGACACCGGGGATCCATCACCACCCAATCGGAGAATTTGGGCTTTCACCTAGGCCACAGAGGTAAAGGACGAGGGAAGGATCTCGATGCCGCCACAAGAAGGGGAACTACACCAGAGCAATGCCGACATCATGGCCGTAGCAGCGGGCCAAGGGTTTTCCCCGATCCAGACCCACCATACCCTCCATCTCCAACTAGCCGCCTGAACTGGGCACACAGATGCCGGCAGTGCAGGCCGGCGAGGTAGGAAGAGGCGCCAGGGAGGTGGCACCAACTCTAGATCCGCTCCCAAGGGGCCAACGGGGAGACCCCATGAGCCAACTCCATGTATGCCGCCGGCCCACCGCCCACGCGGCCAGGCACAACACCCTTCCGCATCAGCACCAGTCACCCGCAAGGGAGCCGATGTGCATCTCGGCAGTGGTTGCCGCCACAAATCCGGGTGCAGCACGCGCCGTCACCACCACCACAGGGCCCTTCACACCGCCGCCACCACCCACTGTTATGCCCTCTGCCAGCACAACGTCGCCACTCGACCTCATCGGCCCGCACCAGCCATCGTCGAGCAGGGGAAGACAGTCCCCGTCGCTGCCAACGAAGATAGGTCTTCGCCCGTCCGCATGAGCTGGCGGTGGCGAGTGGTGAGGTGGAGGGCTTGAAGGCCGGTGGCTAGGGTTTCCCCTCCGCGTAGCTTGTGGAAGCGGCTGGGAGGGGGACCTACGCTCCCATAAGCCGGTCCACCATTTTTCTCCAAGTTTTTCTCTCAGTGGCAGATACTTTATGAACGCTTATTCAGACATTTGGTCCTTGATTGCTAATCTCACCGATAACCTTGGCGGATTCTGTTTTTTAGAAAAGCAGGATTACCCCCGGCCTTTGCATCTAGACGATGCATGCAGCCATTTTATTAATTATTCACAAAACCTTACAAGTTACAATGTAGTACATTAGGTAGTCTGAAGACCAACTTAGTAACAACCGTCGCTACTCCTGTCCACCTGATAAAGGGATGCCGATAGTCCGAGCCTAATACCAAACAGACATCGCACAAATGCCTAACATCTAAAGATAGAGGCCCCAACCATGCCACATACTGGATTTGGGGCACAAACTGGTCCAACGAACTCTCTGTGTCGTCCCCGCCATCTTCCACCAATCCATCTTCAGAGTAGAAACTAATGCATCGACCTTGCCAGGCCTCACTGTCATCAACGCCACCATGACGCCTAATACGTCTCCAACATATTTATAATTTTTGATTGCTTCATGCAATATTATCTACTGTTTTAGACAATATTGGGATTTATTATCCACTTTTATATTATTTTTGGGACTAACCTATTAACCGGAGGCCCAGCCCAGAATTGCTGTTTTTAGCCTATTTTATTGTTTCAAAGAAAAGGAATATCAAACGGAGTCGAAACGGAATGAAATCAACTGGAGAAGTTATTTTTGGAAGGAAAGCTACCGGAAAAACTTGGAGTGCACACCAGGGGAGTCCCGAGCTGCCCACGAGGGTGGGGGGCGCGCCCCCCTGCCTCGTGGACAGCCCGGAGGTCCACCGACGTACTTCTTTCACCCATATATACCCACATACCCTAAAACTTCCGAAGGATAGAATAGATCTGGAGTTCCGCCGCCGCAAGCTTCTGTAGCCACCAAAAGTCAATCGGCACCCTGTTCCGGCACCCTGCCGGAGGGGGGAACCCTCACCAGTGTCCATCTTCATCACCCCGACGCTCTCCATGGCGAGGAAGGAGTAGTTCACCCTCTGGGCTGAGGGTATGTACCAGTAGCTATGTGTTTGATCTCTCTCTCTCTCTCTTGTTCTTGATTTGGCACGATCTTGATGTATCGCGAGCTTTGCTATTATAGTTGGATCTTATGTTGCTTCTCCCCCCTCTACTCTCTTGTAATGGATTGAGTTTTCCCTTTGAAGTAATCTTATCGGATTGAGTCTTTAGTGACTTGAGAACACTTGATGTATGTCTTGCCGTGCGTATCTGTGGTGACAATGGGATATCACGTGATTCACTTGATGTATGTTTTGGTGATCAACTTGCGGGTTCCGCCCATGAACTTATGCATAGGGGTTGGCACATGTTTCCATCTTGATTCTCCGGTAGAAACTTTGGGGCACTCTTTGAAGTACTTTGTGTTGGATTGAATAGATGAATCTGAGATTGTGTGATGCATATCGTATAATCATACCCACGGATACTTGAGGTGACATTGGAGTATCTAGGTGACATTAGGGTTTTGGTTGATTTGTGTCTTAAGGTGTTATTCTAGTATGAACTCTAGGGCTGTTTGTGACACTTATAGGAATAGCCCAACGGATTGATTGGAAAGAATAACTTTGAGGTGGTTTTGTACCCTACCATAATCTCTTCGTTTGTTCTCCGCTATTAGTGTCTTTGGAGTGACTCTTTGTTGCATGTTGAGGTATAGTTATATGATCCAATTATGTTATTATTGTTGAGAGAACTTGCACTAGTGAAAGTATGAACCCTAGGCCTTGTTTCCTATCATTGCAATACCGTTTACGCTCACTTTTATTATTAGTTACCTTGCTGTTTTTATATTTTCAGATTACAAAAACCTATATCTACCATCCATATTGCACTTGTATCACCATCTCTTCGCCGAACTAGTGCACCTATACAATTTACCATTGTATTGGGTGTGTTTGGGACACAAGAGACTCTTTGTTATTTGGTTGCAGGGTTGCTTGAGAGAGACCATCTTCAACCTACGCCACCACGGATTGATAAACCTTAGGTCATCCACTTGAGGGAAATTTGCTACTGTCCTACAAACCTCTGCACTTGGAGGCCCAACAACGTCTACAAGAAGAAGGTTGTGTAGTAGACATCAAGCTCTTTTCTGGCGCCGTTGCCGGGGAGGTTAGTGCTTGAAGGTATATCTTTAGATCTTGCAATCGAATCTTTTTGTTTCTTGTTTTATCACTAGTTTAGTTTATAAAAGAAAATTACAAAAAATGGAATTGAGTTTGTCTCGTACGCTTCATCTTTTTAATATCTTTCGTGAGTATGATGGAAAGGAAAATTGTGCCAAAGTGTTAGAAGAAGAATGCATTAAAATGTTTGGCACTAAAACTTTGAGTGATGAGCATGATTGCAATGTTGTTAGTATGAACTCCTTGAATATCCATGGTACTAATGATGATTGCACTAGTTATGATGAAAATGTCTCCTATAAACATGTCAATTTTTGTGGAGTGCATTGGGTTTGTAAGTACACACCAAATAGGGAAGATAGATATTGCAAGAGGCATAAGTACTTAGAAACTAAATGGTTGCAAGAAAGGCTAGAAGTTTGTTCTGAAAATTTATTTTTTCTTAGCCATACTTGTGAACTTTGCAATAAACGTGATCATTTCAGTATCCAATGCAAATTGTTTTATGATCGTATCGTGTCCAAAAATTGTGATGACTTGATTTCCCTTGCACATCATAATGAACTTAGTTTGCTCTTGGGTTATGAAGAAATGAAACGTATAACTAAGGACATTCCAAAATTTGCCCTTGATAGAGTTCTTCATTTTGATCTAGAAGAAATTTATATGTATTTTGCGGTGAATTGCATTGAAAATCCTTATATTGCCAATTACATAAAGAAAAGAAAACAAATAGAAGATGAAGAGAATGCTAACGAAAGGGAAGAGACTTCCCAATTCCTCCTATTATTTCTTATGATGAATCAGGTAACGAGGAGGAGCCTTTTATTCAACCAATCTCATTAATAAGGAGCTCCAAAAAGAGGATTGAACCTACACATGATGTGAAGAAGAAGAAAAGTTAAAGGAAGAGGAGTAAAAGGGTATCTCTCCCGAATAAGGTTGCTCCTATTATTGTTGTGCCTCAAATCAAAAATAATTATGGAAGATGATGTACTTGATGATGATCTCGTTATGCCTATTGCTTGTTGTGATAATTATGATTGGGAAGATAATGATACTTCTTATTATCTTGAAAATCTTTTTGGCACTTGCTTGGAAGAATATGATAATAATGTTTGCTATACTATTGGTGCTAGCCATACTATTAATGATGAGAGTGATTATGCTTATGATATGAAAAGACCCAAGCTTGGGGAAGCTATGTTTGATGAGGATGACATATTTGAGAATATATTTGCTGCAATTAATGTCTTTCCCAAGCTTGGGGATGCTATGTTTAACAATGATGATATTTTTAGCCTCCCAAGTTTTGATATGCAAAGTTGTTATGATGATAGCATGCCTTCTACTTATGATGATTATATTGATGAAAGTGGGTTTGGAAGAGTGTCAACTTTAGGAAGTAATGATCCCACTATTTTGGAGGATGTTGAATCTTATTATAATATTTATAAAAGTGGATTTGGAGAGGTCATGACTTTATTTAGTAATGATTCCACTATCTTGGAAGAGGTTTCAATCGATTATGATGAGAACAAAGTTGCTACTTATGATGATTATTGTGATAAAACTTATGCTATAAAAAGTAGTGATGATTATATTTATAAAACCTGTCATGATTATGAGTACCCTTTTTCTGAAAATTACTCTTTTAATGTGGAAACAGTTTATAGTATTCAAGTCTCTTATGATACTCCCACTATTCCAAATGAGAAGAATTTTGCTTATGTGGAGAGTAGTAAATTTTCTATGCAAGTAGATCATGAAAATAATGCTTTATGTGCTGGTTATATTGTTGAATTCATTCATGATGCTACTGAAAATTATTATGAGGGAGGAATATATGCTTGTAGGAATTGCAATAATATCAAGTTTCCTCTCTATGTGCTTAAAGTCTTGAAGTTATGCTTGTTTTACCTTCCTATGCAAGTTGATTCTTGTTCCCATAGGTTGTTTGCTCACAAAATCCCTATGCATAGGAAGTGGTTAGACTTAAAAGTGCTAGTAATATTATTTATGATGCTCTCTTTATGTTTTAATTCTTATCTTTTATGTGAGCATCATTGAAATCATCATGCCTAGCTAGGGGCATTAAACGATAGCGCTTGTTGGGAGGCAACCCAATTTTATTTTAGTTTCTTGCTTTTTGGTTCTGTTTAGGAATAAATAATCCATCTAGCTTCTGTTTAGATGTGGTTTTATGTTTTAATTAGTGTTTGTGCCAAGTAGAACCTTTGGGAAGACTTGGGTAAAGTCTTTATGATTATGCTGTAAAAAAACAGAAACTTTAGCGCTCACGAGATTAGCTAAAACTTTTTACTGGAGAGCTCTATTTAGTTGATTCGTTTTTCAGATGATTACTAGACGAATTACTCAGATCCACCAATTTATTTTAGAATTTTTGGAGTTCTAGAAGTATACGTTTGATACAGATTACTACAGACTGTTCTGTTTTTGACAGATTCTGTTTTCATTGTGTTGCTTGCTTATTTTGATGAATCTATGGCTAGTAAAATAGTTTATAAACCATAGAGAAGTTGGAATACAGTAGGTTTAACACCAATATAAATAAAGGATGAGTTCATTATAGTACCTTGAAGTGGTGTTTTGTTTTCTTTCGCTAACAGAGCTTACGAGTTTTCTGTGAAGTTTTGTGTTGTGAAGTTTTCAAGTTTTGGGTAAAGATTCGATGGACTAGGAATGAGGAGTGGAAAGAGCCTAAGCTTGGGGATGCCCAAGGCACCCCATGGTAATATTCAAGGACAACCAAGAGCCTAAGCTTGGGGATGCCCCAGAAGGCATCCCCTCTTTCGTCCTCGTTCATCGGTAACTTTACTTGGAGCTATATTTTTATTCACCTCATGATATGTGTTTTGCTTGGAGCGTCATGTAATTTTATTTTGTTTTGCTTGCTGTTTGAATAAAATACCAAGATCCGAAATTCTTAAGTGTTAGAGAATCTTCACATAGCTGCATAATTATTTGACTACTCATTGATCTTCACTTCTACCTTTTGGAGTAGTTTGTCATTTGCTCTAGTACTTCACTTATATCTTTTAAAGAATGCTGGTGGATTTGTTTTATAGAAACTATTGGTCTCTCATTCTTCACTTAGATTATTTTGAGAGTCTTAAATAGCATGGTAATTCGCTTAAATAATCCTAATATGCTAGGTATTCAAGATTAGTAAAAACTTTCTTATGAGTGTGTTGAATTCTAAGAAACGTTTGATGCTTGACAATTGTTTTGAGATATGAAGATGGTGATATTAGAGTCATGCTAGTTGAGTAGTTGTGAATTTGAGAAATACTTGTGTTAAAGTTTGTGATTCCCGTAGCATGCACGTATGGTGAACCGTTATGTGATGAAGTCGGAGCATGATTTATTTATTGATTGTCTTCCTTATGAGTGGCGGTCGGGGACGAGCGATGGTCTTTTCCTACCAATCTATCCCCCTAGGAGCATGCGCGTAATACTTTGCTTTGATAACTTCTAGATTTTTGCAATAAGTATATGAGTTCTTTATGACTAATGTTGAGTCCATGGATTATACGCACTTTTCTTCCTTCCACCATTGCTAGCCTCTCTAATACCGCGCACCTTTCGCCGGTATCATACACCCACCATATACCTTCCTCAAAACAGCCACCATACCTACCTATCTTGGCATTTCCATAGCCATTCCGAGATATATTGCCATGCAACTTACCACCGTTCCGATTATTATGACACGGTCCATCATTGTCATATTGCTTTGCATGATCATGTAGTTGACATCATATTTGTGGCAAAGCCACCATTCATAATTCTTTCATACATGTCACTCATGAGTCATTGCACATCCCGGTACACCGCTGGAGGCATTCATATAGTCATATTTTGTTCTAAGTATCGAGTTGTAATTCTGGAGTTGTAAGTAAATAAAAGTGTGATGATCATCATTATTAGAGCATTGTCCCAGTGAGGAAAGGATTATGGAGACTATGATACCCCCACAAGTCGGGATGAGACTCCGGACTAAAAAAAAGAGGCCATAAAAAATGAGAGAAAAGGTGTTGGGGAACGTAGCAGAAATTCAAAATTTTCTACGCAACACCAAGATCAATCTATGGAGTAATCTAGCAACGAGGGAAGGAGAGTACATCTACATACCCTTGTAGATCGCTAAGCGGAAGTGTTCAAGTGAACGGGGTTGATGGAGTCGTACTCGCCGTGATCCAAATCACCGATGATCCTAGTGCCGAACGGACGGCACCTCCGCGTTCAACACACGTACAGCCCAGGGACGTCTCCTCCTTCATGATCCAGCAAGGGGAGAGGAGAAGTTGAGGGAGAGCTTCGTCAGCACGACGGCGTGGTGGTGGTGGAGCTCGTGGTTCTCCGGCAGGGCCTCGCCAAGCACCATGGAGGAGGAGGAGAAGGTAGGAGGAGGGAGGGCTGCGCCAGGGAAGAGGTCACCGCTGCCCTCCCACCCCTCCACTATATATAGGGGCAAGGGGAGAGGGGGAGGCGCCCTAGGGTTTCCCCTAGGGGGCGGCGGCTAGGCAGATTGGATCTCCCTAGGGAAAATCCTAGGGAGACTTGCCCCCCAAGCCAAGCAGGTGGAGGCTTGCCTCCCAAGCCAGGTGGAGGCGCCCCACCTCCCCAAGTAACGTGGGAAAGGGTGTGGGGGGCGCACCAACCCTTAGTGGGCTGGTTTGCCCCTTCCCCTTTGGCCCATGAGGCCCTCCAACACTTGCCGGGGCTCCCGAAACACCTTTCGGTCATGCTGGCCATAGCCTGGTACCTCCGGAACACTTCCGGACTCCAATACCCTTCGTCCAATATATCGATCTTCACCATCGGACCATTCCGGAACTCCTCGTGACGTCCAGGATCTCATCCGGGACTCCGAACTACCTTCGGTAACCACATACTATTTCCCATAACAACTCTAGCGTCACCGAACCTTAAGTGTGTAGACCCTACGGGTTCGGGAACCATGCAGACATGACCGAGACAACTCTCCGGCCAATAAACAACAGCGGGATCTGGATACCCATGATGGCTCCCACATGTTCCACGTTGATCTCATCGGATGAACCATGATGTCGAGGATTCAATCAATCCCGTATACAATTCTCTTTGTCCAGCGGTATTGTACTTGCCCGAGATTCGATCTTCGGTATCCGATACCTTGTTCAATCTTGTTACCGGCAAGTCTCTTTACTCGTTCTGTAACACATCATCCCGTGATCAACTCCTTGATCACATTGTGCACATTATGATGATGTCCTACCGAGTGGGCCCAGAGATACCTCTCCGTCACACGGAGTGACAAATCCCAGTCTCGATTTGTGCCAACCCAACAGACACTTTCAGAGATACCCGTAGTGTACCTTTATAGCCACCCAGTTATGTTGTGACGTTTGGCACACCCAAAGCATTCCTACGGTATTCGGGAGTTGCACAATCTCATGGTCTAAGGAAGTGATACTTGACATTAGAAAAGCTTTAGCATACGAACTATATGATCTTTGTGCTATGCTTAGGATTGGGTCTTGTCCATCACATGATTCTCCTAATGATGTGATCCCGTTATCAACGACATCCAATGTCCATGGTCAGGAAACCGTAACCATCTATTGATCAACGAGCTAGTCAACTAGAGGCTTACTAGGGACATGGTGTTGTCTATGTATCCACACATGTATCTGAGTTTCCTATCAATACAATTATATCCTGGATAATAAACGATTATCATGAACAAGGAAATATAATAATAACCAATTTATTATTGCCTCTAGGGCATATTTCCAACAGTCTCCCACTTGCACTAGAGTCAATAATCTAGTTCACATCGCCATGTGATTAACATTCACAGGTCACATCGCCATGTGACCAACATCCGAAGAGTTTACTAGAGTCAATAATCTAGTTCACATCACTATGTGATTAACACTCAATGTGTTCTGGGTTTGATCATGTTGCTTGTGAGAGAGGTTTTAGTCAACGGGTCTGAACCTTTCAGATCCGTGTGTGCTTTACAAATCTCTATGTCATCTCCTAGATGTAGCTACCACGTTCTATTTGGAGCTATTCCAAATAACTGTTCTACTTGGAGCTATTCTAAATTGTTGCTCCATTATACGTATCTGGTATCTTTACTCAGAGCTTTCGGGATAGGTGTTAAGCTTGCATCGACGTAACCCTTTACGACGAACTCTTTTACCACCTCCATAATCGAGAAAATTCCTAAGTCCACTAGTTACTAAGGATAACTTTGACCGCTGTCCTGTGATCCATTCTTGGATCACTCTTGTACCCCTTGACTGACTCATGGCAAGGCACACTTCAGGTGTGGTACACATCATAGCATACTGTAGAGCCTACGTCTTAAGCATAGGGGACGACCTTCGTCCTTTCTCTCTATTCTGCCGTGGTTGAGCTTTAAGTCTTAACTTCATACCTTACAACTCAGGCAAGAACTCCTTCTTTGACTGATCCAACTTGAACACCTTCAAGATCATGTCAAGGTATGTGCTCATTTGAAAGTACCATTAAGCGTTTTGATCTATCCTTATAGATCTCGATGCTCAATGTTCAAGTAGCTTAATCCAGGCTTTCCATTGAAAAACACTTTCAGATAACCCTATATGCTTTCCAGAAATTCTACATCATTTCTGATGCATAATATGTCAACAACATATACTCATCAGAAATTCTATAGTGCTCCCACTCACTTCTTTGGAAATACAAGTTTCTCATAAACTTTGTATAAACCCAAAATCTTTGATCATCATCAAAGCATACATTCCAACTCCGAGATGCTTACTCCAGTCCTCAGAAGGATTGCTGGAGCTTTGCAAACTTATTAGCATCTTTCAGGATAGACAAAACCTTCCGGTTGTATCACATACAACCTTTCCTCAAGAAAATCGTTGAGGAAACAATGTTTTTTGACATCCTATCTGCAAGATTTCATAAATAATGCAGTAATCGCTAACTTAATTCCAACAGACTCTTAGCATCGCTACGAGTGAGAAAGTCTCATCGTAGTCAACTCCTTGGACTTGTCGGAAAACATCTTAACGACAAGTCGAGCTTTCTTAATGGTGATACTTACCACCATTGTCCGTCTTCCTTTTAAAATCCATCTGTACCTAACAGCCTTACGACCATCAAGTAGTTCTTCCAAAGTCTACACTTTGTTTTCATACATGGATCCTCTCTCGGATTATATGGCCTCGAGCCATTTTGGAATCCAGGCCCACCATCGCTTCTCCATAGCTCGTAGGTTCATTGTTGTCTAGCAACATGACTTCCAAGACAGGATTACGTACCACTCTGAAGTAGTACGCATCCTTGTCATCCCACGAGGTTTGGTAGTGACTTGATCTGAAGTTTCATGATCACTATCATAAGCTTCCACTTCAATTGGTGTAGGTGCCACAGGAACAACTCCCTGTGCCCTACCACACACTAGTTGAAGAGACGGTTCAATAAGCTCATCAAGTCTCCATCATCCTCCCACTCAATTCTTTCGAGAGAAACTTTTCCTCGAGAAAGGACCCGATTCTAGAAACAATCCCTTATTGCTTTTGGATCTGAGACAGGAGGTATACCCAACTGTTTTGGGTGTCCTATGAAGATGTATTTATCCGCTTTGGGTACGAGCTTATCGGCCTGAAACTTTTTCACATAAGCGTCGCAGCCCCAAACTTTTAAGAAATGACAGCTTAGGTTTCTCTAAACCATAGTTCATACGGTGTCATTGTTGGAAATATGCCCTAGAGGCAATAATAAATTGATTATTATTATATTTCCTTGTTCATGATAATCGTTTATTATCCATGCTATAATTGTATTGATAGGAAACTCAGATACATGTGTGGATACATAGACAACACCATGTCCCTAGTAAGCCTCTAGTTGACTAGCTCGTTGATCAATAGATGGTTACGGTTTCCTGACCATGGACATTGGATGTCGTTGATAACGGGATCACATCATTAGGAGAATGATGTGATGGACAAGACCCAATCCTAAGCCTAGCACAAGATCATGTAGTTCGTATGCTAAAGCTTTTCTAATGTCAACTATCATTTCCTTAGACCATGAGATTATGCAACTCCCGGATACCGTAGGAGTGCTTTGGGTGTACCAAACGTCACAACGTAACTGGGTGACTATAAAGGTGCACTACGGGTATCTCCGAAAGTGTCTGTTGGGTTGGCACGAATCGAGACTGGGATTTGTCACTCCGTGTAAACGGAGAGGTATCTCTGGGCCCACTCGGTAGGACATCATCATAATGTGCACAATGTGATCAAGGAGTTGATCACGGGATGATGTGTTACGGAACGAGTAAAAGAGACTTGCCGGTAACGAGATTGAACAAGGTATCGGGATACCGACGATCGAATCTCGGGCAAGTATCGTACCGCTAGACAAAGGGAATTGTATACGGGATTGATTAAGTCCTTGACATCGTGGTTCATCCGATGAGATCATCGTGGAACATGTGGGAGCCAACATGGGTATCCAGATCCCGCTGTTGGTTATTGACCGGAGAGTCATCTCGGTCATGTCTGCATGTCTCCCGAACCCGTAGGGTCTACACACTTAAGGTTCGGTGACGCTAGGGTTATAGAGATATTAGTATGCGGTAACCCGAATGTTGTTCGTAGTCCCGGATGAGATCCAGGACGTCATGAGGAGTTCCGGAATGGTCCGGAGGTAAAGAATTATATATAGGAAGTGCTATTTCGGCCATCGGGACAAGTTTCGGGGTCACCGGTATTGTACCGGGACCACCGGAAGGGTCCCGGGGGCCCACCGGGTGGGGCCACCTGCCCCGGGGGGCCACATGGGCTGTAGGGGGTGCGCCTTGGCCTACATGGGCCAAGGGCACCAGCCCCTATAGGCCCATGCGCCAAAGGGACAAGAGGAGGGGAGAGTCCTAAAGGGGGATGGCACCTCCGAGGTGCCTTGGGGAGGATGGACTCCTCCCCCCCTTGGCCGCACCCTTCCTTGGAGGAAGGGGCAAGGCTGTGCCCTCCCCCTCTCCCTTGGCCCTATATATAGTGGGGGGGGGGAAGGGAGGGCAACTATACCTAAGCCCTGGCGCCTCCCTCTCCCTCCCATGACACACCTCCCTCCTCCCGCAGCGCTTGGCGAAGCCCTGTTGGAATCCCGCTACTTCCACCACCATGCCGTCGTGCTGCTGGATCTCCATCAACCTCTCCTTCCCCCTTGCTAGATCAAGAAGGAGGAGACGTTGCTGCTCCGTACGTGTGTTGAACGCGGAGGTGCCGTCCGTTCAGCGCTAGGATCATCGGTGATTTGGATCACGACGAGTACGACTCCATCAACCCCGTTCTCTTGAACGCTTCCGCGCGCGATCTACAAGGGTATGTAGATCCACTCCTCCCTCGTTGCTAGATGACTCCATAGATTGATCTTGGTGACACGTAGGAAAATTTTGAATTTATGCTACGTTCCCCAACAGTCATCTCATCGGAATTACATGGTGCCCTTTTTAAAGTGAATGTGGTTGTCTCTAATGCCTAACCCATAAACTATTGTGGTAATTCGATAAGAGACGTCATGGTATGCATCATATCCAATAGGGTGCAGTTATGATGTTCGGACACACCATCACACTATGGTGTTCCAGGTTGTATCAGTTGTGAAACAATTTCCACAATGTCTTAATTCTGTGCCAAACTCGTAATTCAGATATTTATCCCTATGATCATATCATAGATATTTTATCCTTTTGTCACGATGATCTTTCAACTTCACCCTGAAATTACTTGAACCTTTCAATAATTCAGACTCGTGATTCATCAAGTAAATATACTCAACATCTACTCAAATCATCTGTGAAGTAAGAACACAACGATATCCACTACAAGCCTCAGCACTCATTGGACTGCACACATCAAAATGTATTACTTCCAACAAGTTGCTTTCTAGTTTCATTTTACTGAAAACGAGGCTTTCAGTCATCTTGCCTATGTGGTATGATTTGCATGTCTCAAGTGATTAAAAATCAAGTGAGTCCAAACGGTCCATTTGCATGGAGTTTCTTCATGCATATACACCAATAGACATGGTTCGCATGTCTCAAACTTTTCAAAAACGAGTGAGCCCAAAGATCCATCAACATGGAGCTTCTTCATGCGTTTTATACCGATATGACTTACGTGGCAGTGCCACAAGTAGGTGGTACTATCATTACTATCTTATATCTTTTGGCATGAACATGTGTATCACTACGATCGAGATTCAATAAACCATTCATTTTAGGTGCAAGACCATTGAAGGTATTATTCAAATAAACAGAGTAACTATTATTCTCTTTAAATGAATAACCGTATTGCGATAGTCATAATCCAATCATGTCTATGCTCAACGCAAACACCAAATGACAATTATTCAGGTTTAACACCAATCTCGATGGTAGAGGGAGCGTGCGATGCTTGATCATATCAACATTGGAAACACTTCCAACACATATCATCAGCTCACCTTTAGCTAGTCTCCGTTTAGTCCGTAGCTTTTATTTCGAGTTACTAACACTTAGCAACCGAACTGGTATCTAATACCCTGGTGCTACTAGGAGTACTAGTAAAGTACAAATCAACACAATGTATATCCAATATACTTCTATCGACCTTGCCAGCCTTCTAATCTACCAAGTATCTAGGGTAATTCTGCTCCAGTGGCTGTTCCCCTTATTACAGAAGCACTCAGTCTCGGGTTTGGGTTCAACCTTGGGTTTCTTCACTAGAGCAGCAGCTGAATTGCCGTTTCATGAAGTATCCCTTCTTGCCCTTGCCCTTCTTGAAACTAGTGGTTTCACCAACCATCAACAATTGATGCTCCTTCTTGATTTCTACTTTTGTGGTGTCAAACATCGCGAATATCTCAAGGATCATCATATATGTCCCTGATATATCATAGTTCATCACGAAGCTCTAGCAGCTTGGTGGTAATGACTTCGGAGAAACATCACTATCTCATCTAGAATATCAACTCCCACTTGATTCAAATGATTGTTGTACTCAGACAATCTGAGCACAAGTTCAACAATTGAGCTTTTCTCCCTTAGTTTGCAGGTTAAGAAAATCGTCGGAGGTCTTATACCTCTTGACGTGGGCACAAGCCTGAAATCCCAATTTCAGCCCTCGAAACATCTCATATGTTTCGCGACGTTTCAAAACGTATTCGGTGCCTCAACTCTAAACCGTTTAACTGAACTATCACGTAGTTATCAAAATGTGTATGTCAGATGTTCGCAACATCCACAGACGACGTTTGAGGTTCAGCACACTGAGCGGTGCATCAAGGACATAAGCCTTCTATGAAGCAATGAGAAAAATCCTCAGTTTACGGACCTAGTCTGTATAATTGCTACTATCAACTTTCAACTAAATTTTCTCTAGGAACATATCTAAACAGTAGAACTGAAGCGCGAGCTACGACATAATTTGCGAAGACCTTTTGACCATGTTCAGGATAATTAAGTTCATCTTATGAACTCCCACTTAGATAGACATCCCTCTAGTCATCTAAGTGATTACATGATCCGAGTCAACTAGGCCGTGTCCGATCATCACGTGAGACGGACCAGTCAACATCGGTGAACATCTTCATGTTGATCGTATCTTCTATACGACTCATGCTCGACCTTTCGGTCTTCTGTGTTCCGAGGCCATGTCTGTACACATGCTAGGCTCGTCAAGTCAACCTAAGTGTTTCGCGTGTGTAAATCTGTCTTACACCCATTGTATGTGAACGTTAGAATCTATCACACCCGATCATCATGTGGTGCTTCGAAACAACGAACTGTCGCAACGGTGCACAGTTAGGGGGAACACTTTCTTGAAATTTTAATGAGGGATCATCTTATTTACTACCGTCGTTCTAAGCAAATAAGATGTATAAACATGATAAACATCACATGCAATCAAATAGTGACATGATATGGCCAATATCATATTGCTCCTTTTGATCTCCATCTTCGGGGCTCCATGATCATCATCGTCACCGGCATGACACCATGATCTCCATCATCATGATCTCCATCATCGTGTCTTCATGAAGTTGTCTCGCCAACTATTACTTCTACTACTACAGCTAACGATTAGCAATAAAGTAAAGTAATTACATGACGTTTGTGTTGACACGCAGGTCATAAATAAATTAAGACAACTCCTATGGCTCCTGCCGGTTGTCATACTCATCGACATGCAAGTCGTGATTCCTATTACAAGAACATGATCATCTCATACATCACATATATCATTCATCACATCCTTTGGCCATATCACATCACATAGCATACCCTGCAAAAACAAGTTAGACGTCCTCTAATTGTTGTTTGCATGTTTTACGTGGCTGCTATGGGTTTCTAGCAAGAACATTTCTTACCTACACAAAGACCACAACGTGATATGCCAATTGCTATTTACCCTTCATAAGGACCCTTTTCATCGAATCCGATCCGACTAAAGTGGGAGAGACAGACACCCGCCAGCCACCTTATGCAACTAGTGCATGTTTGTCGGTGGAACCGGTCTCACGTAAGCGTAGGTGTAAGGTTGGTCCGGGCCGCTTCATCCCATGATGCCGCCGAATCAAGATAAGACTAGTAACGGCAAGATAATTGACAATATCGACGCCACAACTACTTTGTGTTCTACTCGTGCATAGTAACTACGCATAAACTTGGCTCATGATGCCACTGTAGGGGAACGTAGCAGAAATTTAAAATTTTCTACGCAACACCAAGATCAATCTATGGAGTAATCTAGCAACGAGGGAAGGAGAGTGCATCTACATACCCTTGTAGATCGCTAAGCGGAAGCGTTCAAGTGAACGGGGTTGATGGAGTCGTACTCGCCGTGATCCAAATCACCGATGATCCTAGTGCCGAACGGACGGCACCTCCATGTTCAACACACGTACAGCCCGGGGACGTCTCCTCCTTCATGATCCAGCAAGGGGAGAGGAGAAGTTGAGGGAGAGCTTCGTCAGCACGACGGCGTGGTGGTGGTGGAGCTCGTGGTTCTCCGGCAGGGCCTCGCCAAGCACCATGGAGGAGGAGGAGAAGGTAGGAGGAGGGAGGGCTGCGCCAGGGAAGAGGTCACCGCTGCCCTCCCACCCCTCCACTATATATAGGGGCAAGGGGAGAGGGGGAGGCGCCCTAGGGTTTCCCCTAGGGGGCGGCGGCTAGGCAGATTGGATCTCCCTAGGGAAAATCCTAGGGAGACTTGCCCCCCAAGCCAAGCAGGTGGAGGCTTGCCTCCCAAGCCAGGTGGAGGCGCCCCACCTCCCCAAGTAACGTGGGAAAGGGTGTGGGGGGCGCACCAACCCTTAGTGGGCTGGTTTGCCCCTTCCCCTTTGGCCCATGAGGCCCTCCAACACTTGCCGGGGCTCCCGAAACACCTTTCGGTCATGCTGGCCATAGCCTGGTACCTCCGGAACACTTCCGGACTCCAATACCCTTCGTCCAATATATCGATCTTCACCGCCGGACCATTCCGGAACTCCTCGCGACGTCCGGGATCTCATCCGGGACTCCGAACTACCTTCGGTAACCACATACTATTTCCCATAACAACTCTAGCGTCACATAACCTTAAGTGTGTAGACCCTACGGGTTCGGGAACCATGCAGACATGACCGAGACAACTCTCCGGCCAATAACCAAAAGCGGGATCTGGATACCCATGATGGCTCCCACATGTTCCACGTTGATCTCATCGGATGAACCACGATGTCGAGGATTCAATCAATCCCGTATACAATTCCCTTTGTCCAGCGGTATTGTACTTGCCCGAGATTTGATCGTCGGTATCCGATACCTTGTTCAATCTCGTTACCGGCAAGTCTCTTTACTCGTTCCGTAACACATCATCCCGTGATCAACTCCTTGGTCACATTGTGCACATTATGATGATGTCCTACCGAGTGGGCCCAGAGATACCTCTCCGTCACACGGAGTGACAAATCCCAGTCTCGATTCGTGCCAACCCAACAGACACTTTCGGAGATACCCGTAGTGGACCTTTATAGCCACCCAGTTACGTTGTGACGTTTGGCACACCCTAAGAATTCCTACGGTATCCGGGAGTTGCACAATCTCATGGTCTAAGGAAGTGATACTTGACATTAGAAAAGCTTTAGCATACGAACTATATGATCTTTGTGCTATGCTTAGGATTGGGTCTTGTCCATCACATGATTCTCCTAATGATGTGATCCCGTTATCAACGACATCCAATGTCCATGGTCAGGAAACCGTAACCATCTATTGATCAACGAGCTAGTCAACTAGAGGCTTACTAGGGACATGGTGTTGTCTATGTATCCACACATGTATCTGAGTTTCCTATCAATACAATTATAGCATGGATAATAAACGATTATCATGAACAAGGAAATATAACAATAACCAATTTATTATTGCCTCTAGGGAATATTTCCAACAAAAGGCCCAAATAAATAAAAAATAAATAAAAAATGAGAGAAAAAGAGAGAAGGGACAATGTTACTATCGTTTTACCACACTTGTGCTTCAAAGTAGCACCATGATCTTCATGATAGAGAGTCTCTCATTTTGTCACTTTCATATACTAGTGGGAATTTTTCATTATAGAACTTGGCTTGTATATTCCAATGATGGGCTTCCTCAAAATGCCCTAGGCCTTCGTGAGCAAGCGAGTTGGATGCACACCCACTTAGTTTCTTTTGTTGAACATTCATATACTTATAGCTCTAGTGCATCCGTTGCATGGCAATCGCTACTCACTCATATTGATATCTATTGATGGGCATCTCCATAGCCCGTTGATATGCCTAGTTGATGTGAGACTATATTCTCCCTTTTTGTCTTCTCCACAACCACCATTCTATTCCACATATAGTGCTATATCCATGGCTCACGCTCATGTATTGCGTGAAGATCAAAAAAGTTTTGAAAATGTCAAAAGTACGAAACAATTGCTTGGCTTGTCATCGGGGTTGTGCATGATTTAAATACTTTGTGTGGTGAAGATAGAGCATAGCCAGACTATATGATTTTGTAGGGATAACTTTCTTTGGCCATGTTATTTTGAGAAGACATGATTGCTTTGTTAGTATGCTTGAAGTATTATTATTTTTATGTCAATATTAAACTTTTATCTTCAATCTTTCGGATCTGAATATTCGTACCACAATTAAGAGGAATTACATTGAAATTATGCCAAGTAGCATTCCACATCAAAAATTATCTTTTTTTTATCATTTACCTACTCGAGGACGAGCAGGAATTAAGCTTGGAGACGCTTGATACGTCTCCAATGTATCTATAATTTTTGATTGCTCCATGCTATATTATCTACTGTTTTAGACAATATTGGGCTTTATTATCCACTTTTATATTATTTTTGGGACTAACCTATTAACCGGAGGCCCAGCCCAGAATTGCTGTTTTTAGCCTATTTCAGTGTTTCGAAGAAAAGGAATATCAAACTCGAAACGGAATGAAATCAACTGGAGAAGTTATTTTTGGAAGGAAAGCTACCGGAAAAACTTGGAGTGCACGCCAGGGGAGTCTCGGGCTGCCCACGAGGGTGGGGGGCGTGCCCACCCCCCTAGGGCGCGCCCCCGGCCTCGTGGACAGCCCGGAGGTCCACCGACGTACTTCTTTCACCCATATATACCCACGTCCCCTAAAACTTCCGAAGGACAGAATAGATCTGGAGTTCCGCCGCCGCAAGCTTCTGTAGCCACCAAAAGTCAATCGGGACCCTGTTCCGGCACCCTGCCGAAGGGGGGAACCCTCACCAGTGGCCATCTTCATCATCCCGGTGCTCTCCATGACGAGGATGGAGTAGTTCACCCTCGGGGCTGAGGGTATGTACCAGTAGCTATGTGTTTGATCTCTCTCTCTCTCTCTCTCGTGTTCTTGATTTGGCACGATCTTGATGTATCGCGAGCTTTGCTATTATAGTTGGATCTTATGTTGCTTCTCCCCCCTCTACTCTCTTGTAGTGGATTGAGTTTTCCCTTTGAAGTAATCTTATCGGATTGAGTCTTTAATGACTTGAGAACACTTGATATATGTCTTGCCGTGCATATCCGTGGTGACAATGGGATATCACGTGATTCACTTGATGTATGTTTTGGTGATCAACTTGCGGGTTCCACCCATGAACTTATGCATAGGGGTTGGCACACGTTTTCATCTTGATTCTTCGGTAGAAACTTTGGGGCACTCTTTGAAGTACTTTGTGTTGGATTGAATAGATGAATATGAGATTGTGTGATGCATATCGTATAATCATACCCACGGATACTTGAGGTGACATTGGAGTATCTAGGTGACATTAGGGTTTTGGTTGATTTGTGTGTTAAGGTGTTATTCTAGTACGAACTCTAGGGCTGTTTGTGACACTTATAGGAATAGCTCAACGGATTGATTGGAAAGAGTAACTTTGAGGTGGTTTCGTACCCTACCATAATCTCTTCGTTTGTTCTCCGCTATTAGTGTCTTTGGAGTGACTCTTTGTTGCATGTTGAGGGATAGTTATATGATCCAATTATGTTATTATTGTTGAGAGAACTTGCACTAGTGAAAGTATGAACCAGGCCTTGTTTCCTATCATTGTAATACCATTTACGCTCACTTTTATCATTAGTTACCTTGCTGTTTTTATATTTTCAGATTACAAAAACCTATATCTACCATCCATATTGCACTTGTATCACCATCTCTTCGCCGAACTAGTGCACCTATACAATTTACCATTGTATTGGGTGTGTTGGGGACACAAGAGACTCTTTGTTATTTGGTTGCAGGGTTGTTTGAGAGAGACCATCTTCAACCTACGCCTCCCACGGATTGATAAACCTTAGGTCATCCAATTGAGGGAAATTTGCTACTGTCCTACAAACCTCTGCACTTGGAGACCCAACAACGTCTACAAGAAGAAGGTTGTGTAGTAGACATCAACGCCAGACAACATCCTCCTCCTGCGCGAGCCTATCTCCGCACATGGGACTCCGAGTCTCCATGGTTCCACGCAGGTGTACACTCCCGCCCCTCTTTTCATCGATCTCATACTTGCACACTCCTCCCCCTCGACATAGTAGGCCTCTCGCACCACCTCCTAGCCGCACCCCTCTCCCCCTGTCTATCTCTCCGGACCTTATTTGCTTCTAGCACATGCATGCATGTATACGTACCGATCTCCCTACATATAGCTAGGTCGACTATAATTCTTTTTCCCCACGCACCGATAGACTTAGCTCACTAGTTATGTCTCTCCCTTTCTCGGACACACGACGGTTGATCTTCCTATGTAGTTATGTCTGCTTACCACAACCATATCGTCCCCCCTCATCATCCTTGCATACCTCCCGACCCGTCTCTCACACGCACGTGCATAGACAGGCAGACATCCCCGGCCCTCTCTTATTGATATTGCACTCGTACCCTCCGTTTGTCTAGCAGGCCTCTCCCACCATTTGTGAGAAGCAACTCCACCACCAACCGTCCGATACTCTACCTTTGTCTTTCTCCCAACCTTATTCCTCTGCTACACATATGCATGGATGTCGACCGATCTCCCTCAATACATAGCTAGGTCTCTCTCTTTCTCCACACATATACTAGTCGATCTACCTCTCTATAGTTAGGTCTCTGCCCCCTCCCCCCCCTACACACACCGATTGTCAAACGTTGTAGGTAGGTATGCATGCCACAGAGAAAAATTGCACCTCTGCCCTCTCAAATTCCAGTAGGCCAGCCGCCCTGTATCTTTGACATGGGCAAACACAAATTCGATGGCACTCTTTATCGATCGCGCAGCCACACACTTCATCCTTGTTTTCGATTCTATCGATATCTCACCCCGATGATCCCTCCACTCCCTTCTCGTGGATTGCTCCCTCTATATATGATATATCCATGACTCTGTTTCACACACATTGCATATGTTACGTTTTTTTGTTTGAGATATCATCGACACATTGCCTCTGTTTCGCACAAACCATCTCTCTCACACCCACCCACGTACGTACTTGCACCTAAAGAAGAGGTGCACGCACGACGTATGTACTCACGTCTCGTTCCCAGCCATGATACGTCTCCTTCGTATCTATAATTTTTGATTTTTCCATGCCAATATTCTACAATTTTCATATACTTTTGGCAACTTTTTATACTTTTTTTGGGACTAACATATTGATCCGGTGCCCAGTGCCAGTTCCTATTTGTTGCATGTTTTATGTTTCGTAGGAACCCCATATCAAACGGAGTCCAAACGGGATAAAAACAGACGGAGAATTATTTTGCAATATTTGTAATTTTTGGGAAGTAAAATCAACGCGAGACGGTGCCCGAGGTGGCCACAAGGGTGGGGCCCATGCCCACTCCAGGCAGGCGCGCCCCTGACCCTCGTGGGCCACCGTAAGGCGGTTGATGCCCTTCTTCGGCCGCAAGAAAGCTAACTTTTGGAAAAAGATCTGGGCGAAGGTTTCAATCCAATCGGAGTTACGGATCTCCATATATACACGAAACGGTGAAAGGGCAGCAGACGAGAACGCAGAAACAGAGAGAGACAGGGAGACAGATCCAATCCCAGAGGGCCTCTCGCCCCTCCCACGCCATGGAGACCATGGACCAGAGGGGAAACCCTTCTCCCATCTAGGGAGAAGGTCAAGGAAGAATAATAAGGACGGGGGCTCTCTCCCCCTCGCTTCCGGTGGCGCCGGAACGCCGCCGGGGGCCATCATCATCACCGCGATCTACACCAACAACTCCGCCATATTCACCAACATCTCCATCACCTTTCCCCCTCTATCTACAGCGTTCCACTCTCCCGCAACCCTCTGTACCCTCTACTTGAACATGGTGCTTTATGCTTCATATTATTATCCAATGATGTGTTGCCATCCTATGATGTCTGAGTAGATTTTCGTTGTCGTATCGGTGGTTGATGAATTGCTATGATTGATTTAATTTTCTTGTGGTTATGTTGCTATCCTTTGGTGCCCATCATATGAGCACGCACATGGATCACACCATAGGGTTAGTTGTATGTTGATAGAACTATGTATTGGAGGGCAAGAGTGACAGAAGCTTCAACCTAGCATAGAAATTGATGCATACGGGATTGAAGGAGGACCAATATATCTTAATGATATGGTTGGGTTTTACCTTAATGAACGTTAGTAGTTGCGGATTCTTGCTAATAGTTCCAATCATAAGTGCATAGAATTCCAAGTCAGGG
This sequence comes from Triticum dicoccoides, assembly GCF_002162155.2. Taxonomy (NCBI): domain Eukaryota; kingdom Viridiplantae; phylum Streptophyta; class Magnoliopsida; order Poales; family Poaceae; genus Triticum; species Triticum dicoccoides. The sequence continues at coordinate 747,622,664 of NC_041382.1, read as the reverse complement.
ATGACATGCTAGCAGTGGCCTCTCCCACATAAAACTTGCTATCGGTCTAGTAAGTAGTCAATTGCTTAGGGACAATTTCGCAACTCCTACCACCACTTTTCCACACTCGCTATATTTACTTTATTGCTTCTTTATCTAAACAGCCCCTAGTTTTTATTCACGCGCTCTTTATTATCTTGCAAGCCTATCCAAAAACACTTACAAAGTACTTCTAGTTTCATACTTGTTCTAGGTAAAGCGAACGTAAAGCGTGCATAGAGTTGTATCGGTGGTCGACAGAACTTGAGGGAATATTTGTTCTACCTTTAGCTCCTCGTTGGGTTCGACACTCTTACTTATCAAAAGAGGCTACAATTGATCCCCTATACTTGTGGGTTATGAAGACCTTTTTCTGGCGCCGTTGCCGGGGAGCAATAGCGTGGGGTGAAAATTCTCGTGTGTGCTTGTTTGCTTTATCACTAAGTAAGTTTTATTCGCTGTTCTTAGTTGTTTTCTATCTTTAGTTATGGGTAGGAAATGCAAAATACCAAAAAAATTAGTTGTACCTACTGAACCAATGGTTGAAGAACCACTCAAAATCTATCACACTTCTGAAGCTTATTACTTGGATCATCTTCGATCCCTATGTGCTCGTGCTGAAACCCCAACTAGCTTAGTTGAGGGAAAATCCTTAGATGAGCATGCTTGTTATGTGCGACACCGTATATCTAAAAAAGGGAAACTTTTGCTAGGTCAAATTCATCGTTTGCAATGCTATGCTTGGAATTTATGTTATTTATATGATTTTACTTGTTGTTCTGAAAACCCTAAGAAACACCTTCCCTACCAATGTGAGTTTAGTGACAATGGAATCGTATCTTCGTATGCTAAGGGTGTTTATAATTACTATGATGTTCAACGAATTGAAGAATTTGTTGCTTTTAAGGGTGCTTATGAAATTGTATGGTGCTACTCTTTACAAATCTAAAAAAATTCCATACTTAAATATTTTTATAATTATTATGCTTCTAATGCCTATGTTAAACCATATATTGAGGACTACTCCGCTGTCCAAGAAGAGACTAATATTTTGCAGGAAACTATGGAAGAAGAAATTACTGAAACTGTGAGCTCATTGGATGAAAAAGATGATGAGGAGAGCGAAGAACAAAAGGAGGAAGAGCAGATTAGCTACCCGTGCCCACCTTCTAATGAGAGTAACTCTTCAACTCATACATTGTTTAATTTCCCTTCGTGCTTACCGAAGGATGATTGCTATGATGATTGTTATGATCCCGTTAATTCTCTTAAAATATCCCTTTTTGATGATGCTTGCTATGCTTGTGGCCAAGATGCCAATATGAATTATGCTTATGGAGATGAACTTGCTATAGTTCCTTATGTTAAACATGAAATTGTTGCTATTGCACCCACACATGATAGTCCTATTATCTTTTTGAATTCTCCAAACTACACTATATCGGAGAAGTTCGCCCTTATTAAGGATTATATTGATGGGTTACCTCTTACTACTACACATGATGATTTTGATGAGTATAATATGCATGTGCTTGCTGCTCCTACTTGCAATTATTATGAGAGAGGAATTATATCTCCACCTCTCTATGTTTCCAACATGGTAAAATTGCAAGAAACTGTTTATACTATGCATTGGCCTTTACTTTGTGTGCATGAATTGTTCTTTTATGACATGCCGATGCATAGGAAGAGAGTTAGACTTCGTCATTACATGATATATGTTGCTTTGTGCTCACTACTAAATTACAAATCATTGTTAATTAAAATTGGCTTTGATATACCTTGGGATCCGGGTGGATTCATTACTTGAGCACTATATGCCTAGCTTAATGGCTTTAAAGAAAGCGCTGCCAGGGAGACAACCCGGAAGTTTTAGAGAGTCATTTATTTCTGTTGTGTGCTTTTATAAAGTTTAGAAATAAAAATAATGTGCCAAGGTTTGCCTTTAGGATGTTTACAATGCTTGTTGGTTTGTGCGGTGCAGGACAGAAACTTTGGTTGTAGTGCGCGATTTTTCATTTTTTACTGGAACGTCAAACGGTTCTGATTCTTTTTGAACTGTATTTCTGTACCAATTTTTTATTTTTCCTAATTTGGGCAGAATTTTTAAAGTACCATAAGTATGGTGAATGTTCAGATTATTACAGACTGTTCTGTTTTAGACAGATTCTGTTTTTGATGCATAGTTTGCTTGTTTTGATGAAACTATCAATTTATATCAGTGGATTAAGCCATGGAAACGTTATATTACAGTAGACACAATGCAAAAAATATGAATTGGTTTGCAAAAGTACTTAGAGTAGTGATTTGCTTTATTATACTAACGGATCTTACCGAGTTTTCTGTTGGACTTTTCTGTGGATGAAGTTTTCGATGATCGAGAAGGTCTCGATGTGAGAAGAAGGAAGAGAGGCAAGACCTCAAGCTTGGGTATGCCCGAGGCACCCAAAGTAAATATTTAAGGAGACTCAAGCATCTAAGCTTGGGGATGCCCCGGAAGGCATCCCCTCTTTCTTCAACAAATATCGGTATGTTTTCGGATTCGTTTCATTCATGTGATATGTGCAAATCTTGGAGCGTATTTTGCATTTAGTTTTCACTTTTATTTTATGCACCATGCTGGTACGAGATAGTCCTTGGTTGATTTATAGAATGCTCATTACACTTCACTTATATCTTTTGAGTATGGCTTTATAGAATGCTTCATGTGCTTCACTTATATCATTTGAAGTTTGGATTGCCTCTTTCTCTTTACATAGACAACTGCCATTTGTAGAATGCTCTTTTGCTTCACTTATAATTGTTAGAGCGTGGGCATATCTTTTGTATCAAGAATTAAACTCTCTTGCTTCACTTATATCTATTTAGAGAGATGACAGGAACTGGTCATTCACATGGTTAGTCATAAAACCCTACATAAAACTTGTAGATCACTGAATATGATATGTTTGATTCCTTGCAATAGTTTTGCGATATAAAGGTGGTGATATTAGAGTCGTGCTAGTTGAGTAATTGTGAAATTGATAAATACTTGTGTTGAGGTTTGCAAGTCTCGTAGCATGCACATATGGTGAACCGTTATGTAACGAAGTTGGAGCATGAGGTGTTTATTGATTGTCTTCCTTATGAGTGGCGGTCGGGGACGAGCGATGGTCTTTTCCTACCAATCTATCCCCCTAGGAGCAGGCGCGTAGTACTTTGTTTCGATGACTAATAGATTTTTGCAATAAGTATGTGAGTTCTTCATGACTAATGTTGAGTCCATGGATTATACGCACTCTCACCCTTCCATCATTGCTAGCCTCTTCGGTACCGTGCATTGCCCTTTCTCACCTCGAGAGTTGGTGCAAACTTCGCCGGTGCATCCAAACCCTGTGATATGATATGCTCTGTCACCCATAAGCCTCATTATATCTTCCTCAAAACAGCCACCATACCTACCTATCATGGCATTTCCATAGCCATTCCGAGATATATTGCCATGCAACTTCCATCATCATCATATACATGACTTGAGCATTTATTGTCATATTGCTTTGCATGATCGTAAGATAGCTAGCATGATGTTTTCATGGCTTGTCCGTTTTTTGATGTCATTGCTACGCTAGATCATTGCACATCTCGGTACACCGCTAGAGGCATTCATATAGAGTCATACCTTTGTTCTAGATATCGAGTTGTAATATTGAGTTGTAAGTAAATAAAAGTGTGATGATCATCATTATTAGAGCATTGCCCCAGTGAGGAAAGGATGATGGAGACTATGATTCCCCCACAAGTTGGGATGAGACTCTAGGCAAAAAAAAAGAGAAAGGCCAAAAAAAAGAGAAGGCCCAAAAAAACAAAAAAAAGAGAGAAAAAGAGAGAAGGGGCAATGTTACTATCCTTTTACCACACTTGTGCTTCAAAGTAGCACCATGTTCTTCATATAGAGAGTCTCTTGAGTTATCACTTTCATATACTAGTGGGAATTTTCATTATAGAACTTGTCTTGTATATTCCAACGATGGGCTTCCTCGAATGCCCTAGGTCTTCATGAGCAAGCAAGTTGGATGCACACCCACTTAGTTTCAGTTTTAGCTTTCATACACTTATAGCTCTAGTGCATCCGTTGCATGGCAATCCCTACTCCTCACATTGACATCAATTGATGGGCATCTCCATAGCCCGTTGATTAGCCGCGTCGATGTGAGACTTTCTCCTTTTTTGTCTTCTCCACATACACTACAAGAAATATGTCAACTTGTGACCTTGACTATTGGTCACTAAAAGGTCACAAATTTCCATTTACGACCTTTTTGTGACCAAAAACAGAAGGTCAAAAGCTGGCGGTCGTAAACTGACTATAGCGACCTTCTCTATGAGAAGGTCGTAGACGTTTATGACCAAAATATGTCTACTGTGGCGTTTTGGTCACTAGCAACCTCCCCAGGCCACGTAGGCATCCAGCGTGGCAATCTGATGTGGCACAAGATTCAACCCGGTCCAATTCGGCGTTTTACATGGGCCGAGCCCATTAATTCAGCCTTTTAGGATTTTTTTCCTTGTTAATTCTGGTCCGCTTCATGGGCCAAGCCCAACGTTGTAGCCTTTTTTATTGTTGGCCCATGGCCTTTTATTATTTATTGCTTTTCTATTTTCAGCCATTATATATTCAAGCTTGTCCCACTAGTCAGATGGGTCCCACTTGTCATGATCATCTCTCAAATTGGTCCCGTATATCAGAAATGTACAAATTTGACAGATTATTTTCATAAGTGGACCCATTGAACAGGTTTCCATTTCACAAGTTTTCAAATCGCATACATAATCAATACTTCAAATAAAACAAAGAACACATAAAATTCATCAAATATACCACTAAATAAATTTATTACAATCTTTACAACACAGATATTCTACAATATGCTACTCTTTACTGAGTTGGACTTCACGCCTCCACACTTGGCTTCACACTACACGGCTTCACACTTCACACTTGAGCTTCTGTAAAAGAGGAACCACCACAATTTTAAGTCTACAATACAATAATTAATACTAATCAAGGATAAAAACAAAAATAAGTAATAGACTCAAATGTGTAGGCAGCATGGAACTAGTGATACGACAACATGCAGAAAACACTACAATGTAAATACTGTTGTAAGTTCATATCAACGCAAAATCAGCACTACACAAAGCAACACATAACAATTGGTTCCAAGCAAGCTGACAGACTCACCGTTTTATCAACCCTCTAGGAAATTCCATAAACACACAAAGCTGAGTTATCCATACAACCATCTTGCAATAAACCATCGGACTAACACCACACAGAATAAACAAAAAGAAGAAAATCAAATATCCATGGAGAAATAGACACCAACTCTGCATTATCACAATAGCAGTTCAGATCTCACTCAAACAGTAGGGCTTCACACAAACCCAGCACGAGCATACAGAAACTTCTAGAAATGGGCGTGGAGACGAAGAGAGCACTTACTTGGCCTGGTATTTCCCCTT
>NC_041382.1:747614673-747617052 GCF_002162155.2 Triticum dicoccoides | reverse complement strand
TGATCCGCCATGCCTCGTTGGTCTCAACCTATGGAAGAAAACAGTGCAATCATAACTCAAGCCAAACCAGCAAGGGTACGAGCGAATGGATCAAGCAGCAAGTAGAACACATGAAAATAAGAAAGACAAACATAACTCAAGCCAAACCAGCAAGGGTACGAGCGAATGGATCAAGCAGCAAGCAGAACACATGAAAATAAGAAAGACAATCATATATATTATAAATAAGCAAAGGAAAACAATACATGATGTCTCGGAATTTTAAAGCTGAATATAAGCATAATACCAATGAATAGTAAAACCACATAGCTTTTACAGCTTCAAATGCTACACAATTATAAATAAGCAAAGGAAAACAATACATGATGTCTCAGAATTTTAAAGCTGATAAGCATAATACTGATGACTAGTAAAACCACATAGCTTTTACAGCTTCAAATGCTACACGATCTCCTTAACCCCAAACCACATAGCTTTTATCGAATCACACCCAAAATAAAGTAGTTACAGCTACAGCCAAACTAGAGCAGTTACAGAATCATCACATATGTAGTTGGCAGGAGGAAGAAGCGACAGATCGAGGAAATTCTCTCACCAGCAGCAACAGCAGGGCGAAGTTGAGGAGGGTCGGCGGCAGGAGCAGCTCAGGGAAGTGGTCGAGGAAGACAGTCGGCAGCAGCAGGTCCATCACACCCATGACCTGCCTACCGTCGAGTGCCCCACGAAGACGCCAGGGGAGGTGGCGGAGCAGCTCAATAAAAGGAATAAAGTATGATTAACTGAGAGCAACAAGTAAACAACAAATAGGTAATTTTACAGCAAGGAAAACAGTAATTCCAAGAGTTGTACTTTAAAATGATTATCTATACTGGTTACTTGTTTATTCAGCAAGGAACCACAACATATTTCTGTAGAAAAAGAACATGTATCCAAAATAATCACCAAACAAATACGTGAGCATGGTTCAAGACCTCGCACCAAGACCATTTGTATACCTGAGTATGGTGCAAAAAGCTACCTCGTGTGATTTCAATCTCAATGCAAAATAAGAGACACAACGCAAGATGATACTAACTGAATGAGGCAAGCAGTTAACAAGTACGCAATCCTTCCTACTCTATCACAAACTGTACATCAACCGAGCAGGAACACAAAAAAAAATACTAGCAAGCATCAAATTCGCAAAAACGAAAGAAGAATCAATCAACATGCAACAAGGTGCAGTCCTGCAGCTGCACCAGGAACAGTCTGTACTAGATGTTTCTAATTCCAACTAAAATAAATGTCTAGAATAACCAAGCCAACATCTACGACATTGTTGATGTTCACGTGGATTAGGTTATTGCAGGCAAAATCATTTGGATAACAGTAACTTGTTCAGATGGAAAATACATGGGGCAAATAGATATCAGTAATTCTCTCGTCACTCTCACTCGCCAGATATTCATGCATGGGGGAATGGATAGTAGCAACTCAGACGGTACACTCATAGTATCAACCAAATGATCAATGGCCCATTTTCCGGTATTTTTTGGAATAGGTCATTCCTGGTTTCTAGTTTATACGTATGTAGGTGCCATCTCCACTGAAGATGGTTCGAACTACTACTCTAGTACATACTAATAAAACCCTAACACGTCAACTAAACAATTTCCATCTAATAAAGCTACTACAGTGGATTAATTAGGAAAAAAATACTATTCTAATCTAGGTACAGCCCCTCACAAGTAGCATATCTCATACAGAAACAAGCAAAAAAAACAATTTTAGCATTCAGTCACTAATAGCATACAAGTTGGAGACAGCTATGTACACAAGCTTTCCCCGCAGGAGAATAACAAAACCCTAACACGTCAACTAAAGTGTCCAGTTTCAGACAAATTCCATGAGCACTAGCTCTGCATCATGGACTGGACTGGAGATAAATAAATCTCATCAACTATTTCTTGATGGCACCGTAGCCATGGTTGCCAACGACGAGCAAGTCAGTGTGGTGCCTCTCCACGGCATTGCAGAGCACGAACCTCAGCTCCCCGTTGATCAGCTCCACCACACCCTGCACCTGCAATCCATTCTGTATGTGACTGTTAAGCAGAGTGTGCAGCAATCAGCGTGATCTTGTTACTCGTTTCTCGAATTGGTAGTGGATGTTACCGAGTTGGCGGCGTAGAGGAAGCGAGCCCTGTCGAAGACGCCCTCGGCCCTCCTGCGCAGGTCCGCCTCCACTGTACCTCACCACGTCCTCGGTTGCTGCTGTTGTCGGGGAGAAGGAGGCGGCGGTGCGAGTGATGGGAGGAAAGGAAGGGGAGGCGTCGAGTGGTCGGGGAGAGGGAGATCTGGGAGGAGGTGGCTGTGGAGTAGGCGGAGCAGGAGGGGGTG
>NC_041382.1:747577202-747614274 GCF_002162155.2 Triticum dicoccoides | reverse complement strand
GTCGGTGGCGAAGGTGGGTGGCGGCGAGGGGATGGGTGGAAGAGGTGGAAGGGGATCGGTGGTGTTAGGCGGAATCGATGGGGGCGGCGACGCACGTAGGATGGCGCGGCTAGGGTTTGGACGAGAGCTGCGCTGATTCGGGAGGGGGATGAGAGGGATGAGAGGGATGAGGGGTAGAGGGGGTGGGGGAAGAGGGCTGCCGTCGGATCCAGGCCTATCCAACGGTGGTCGGGCATGATCCGCGTGAGGTGCTCGTGGACCAATCAGAATGCAATAAAGGCCTTGATGATTTTATGACCATATAAATAGGTCGTAAATGATTAAAAATAAGTTCTTTTGCAGGAGAAAAGCATTTTTCGTTGTTGAAGTATAAAAAATAGTTTTGTTGTGATGAACCTACCAACTCTATGTATTAGACCAAATTGTATGTATAATTGACCAAATGATTTTATGTAAAATGCTTTTGATCCACGAAAAATTCATTTTCCATTTTTTCGAGTGCCCAAAATGATTTTTCTGTGAAGAACCTATCATATATTTGTTGTAAAATTGGACCAAATCAATTTTCTAAAATACTAGGGCATATTTAATGCACAATTGACAAAATGGTTGGGTGCAAAAAGTTTTTATCCACCTCTCGTGAAAAAGACAAATTTCCGCCGATTCAGCTGGAAGCGGGTAGAATTTGAACTGCAGCTGCCACATAGTTTGCTATTTATTTTTTCCAAAAATCATTTCTAGGTACATAAGTATCTATTTAATCAGAGAAACACCAAAAAAATTCCAAGATTCAACCACTAGCTAGGAACGGTCATTCCCGGCGTTTTGACCGCATTTTGAAACAGGCATAAAAAATTCAAAAAAATCAAAAAATCGGAAAACCTTCACATTGTGTCATTATATGTGACCAAGTTTCCGGGAAAAATAACAAACTTGTAATACGGCAATTATTTTAAAAAAGTGTTCTCAGAAATGAGCTATCATCTGTGAAGATTCATGGCTTTCAAGCCAAATGATCAATCTTATGGCCACATTCGTGGCATAGTTTGTTCAAATGATCTCATATTGTGCACAAGGGTGCATATTGGAATGACAAACAATGTTGCCTAAGGAAGTTTTCATTTTCTTTGGACGAAAAAACCATTTTTCATTTTTCGAGTGCCCAAAAGGAGGTTTTCTTGTGAAGGAACTACCAAATAATTGTTGCAAAATTGGACCAAATCAATTTTCTAAAATACTAGGACATATTTAATGCACAATTGACAAAATGGTTGGGTGGAAAAAGTTTTTATCCACCTCTCGTGAAAAAGACAAATTTCCGCCGATTCAGTTGGAAGCGGGTCAAATTTGAACTGCAGCCGCCTCATAGTTTGCTATTTACATTATCCAAAAATCATTTCTAGTTACATAAGTATCTATTTAATCAGAGAAACACCAAAAAAATTCCAAGATTCAACCACTAGCTAGGAACGGTCAAGCCCGCCGTTTTGACCGCATTTTGAAACAGACATAAAAAATTCAAAAAAAAATAAAAAAATTGGAAAACCTTCGCATTGTGTCATTATATGTGACCAAGTTTCCAGGAAAAATAACAAACTTGTAATACGGCAATTATTTTAAAAAAGTGTTCTCAGAAATGAGCTATCATCTGTGAAGATTCATGGCTTTCAAGCCAAATGATCAATCTTATGGCCACATTCGTGGCATAGTTTGTTCAAATGATCTCATATTGTGCACAAGGGTGCGTATTGGAATGACAAACAATGTTGCCTAAGGAAGTTTTCATTTTCTTTGGACGAAAAAACCATTTTCCATTTTTCGAGTGCCCAAAAGGAGGTTTTTTTGTGAAGGAACTACCAAATAATTGTTGCAAAATTGGACCAAATCAATTTTCTAAAATACTAGGACATATTTAATGCACAATTGATAAAATGGTTGGGTGCAAACAGTTTTTATCCACCTCTCGTGAAAAAGACAAATTTCCGCCGATTCAGTTGGAAGCGGGTCAAATTTGAACTGCAGCCACCTCATAGTTTGCTATTTACATTATCCAAAAATCATTTCTAGGTACATAAGTATCTATTTAATCAGAGAAACACCAAAAAAATTCCAAGTTCAACCACTAGCTAGGAACGGTCAAGCCCGCCGTTTTGATCGCATTTTGAAACAGGCATAAAAAATTCAAAAAAATCAAAAAATTGGAAAACCTTCGCATTGTGTCATTATATGTCACCAAGTTCCCAGGAAAAATAACAAACTTGTAATACGCAATTATTTTAAAAGAGTGTTCTCAAAAATGAGCTATCATCTCTGAAGATTCATGGCTTTCAAGCCAAATGATCAATCTTATGGCCACATTCATGGCATAGTTTGTTCAAATGATCTCATATTGTGCACAAGGGTGCATATTGGAATGGCAAACAATGTTGCCTAAGGAAGTTTTCATTTTCTTTGGACGAAAAAACCATTTTCCATTTTTCGAGTGCCCGAAAAGAGGTTTTTTTGTGAAGGAACTACCAAATAATTGTTGCAAAATTGGACCAAATCATTTTTATAAAATACTAGGCCATATTTAATGCACAATTGACAAAATGGTTGGGTGTAAAAATTTTGGTCCACCTCTCATGAAAAAGACAAATTTCCCCCGATTCAGTTGGAAGCGGGTCAAATTTGAACTGCAGCTGCCTCATAGTTTGCTATTTTTTCTTCCAAAAATCATTTCTAGTTACATAAGGACCTATTTAATCATAAATACATGGTTTGGTGGCGATACGTCGAGGTTTGGGCGGTGGCCGAGGGCCCCAACTCTAGAGCTCGTAAACTCGCATGCCCGTCGCGTGGTCACCGCGTGACCGTAATGTTGCCATGTGTTCTGGGCGGCCTAGGCATGTCTAGTGGGTTAGGCACTCCCCAGGTTGGTGCTAGGAAGAAAATTACAACATAAGATTCTCACGAGGAGACCGATCGATGCTCAAACATGAATTAGCAGTCAAGTGTTTGATTAGCAGTACGGGAAATGCACATGGCCAATGGGCGTGAGTTTTTGCTGAGGTTGATCATCTACTAAGGAGAATGTCTTCACAAATTTTTAGCTCAAAAGGAGGATCCTAGGTGGTACTTGCTTTGCAAAGTACCACGCTGGACAAAAATATGAATGTTGAAGCTGGGCTCAAAATAATGAATGGAGTGAGCTGAAATTTTGTGGAGGATGGTTATTTGGGCATAGGAAAGCATTGTAGAAAATTGATACCATTTGGACATGCCAAAGAAGTACTTCGTTCACAATGCTCTTCCATGGACAGAAACTTGGGAAAACTAGTGAGAGAGATTGGATGAATGAAATGATCTCAAAATTGGTGTAGGTAAGTTACTTAGGTATGGTCATGCGCTAGTAAATTTTCAGATCATTTGGGTAAGCCTAGCTAGTACTTACTTCACAAAGCTTCTCTCGAGGTAGAAACTTTGGAAATTTCCCGAGAAAGATTTACTAGGAAAATTGAGCTGAATATTATCATGTGGCAATGATTTGGGTATGGAAGAGTGCCCAAAAAGTTTGAGGGTAATAGGAGAGGTCTATATAACACTTGCTTTGCAACATGCCAATTTGGCCATAAAATATAAATTGAACCTGGGCTCACATAGATGATTTGACTGAGCTGCAATTTGGAGGAGGTTGATAATTTGGGCATATGAAGGAACTGTATAAATTTCATGTAATTTAGAGATATAAAAAAGGTACTTCCTTCACAATGCTTCTAGGTGGACAAAAACTTTGGAAATTTGCTGAGGAAGATTTGCTAGGCAAATGGAGCTGAATTTTGTCATGCGGTAATAATTTGGATAGGAAAGAGTGCCCAAAAATTCCGAGGGCAATCAAGAATATATAAATAGCACTTCCTTCATAAAGTGTTGTTGCGAACAGAATAGGAAAATGAATATTGTTGAATTAGTTTTGAACTAGGCAAGGAAGGATTTTAACATATTTGATGAAGATATGCCCCAAAGAATTTATGAGATTTTTTTGGGAATTTTGGGAATGATAGAAATATAGGTTGCTTCACAACCTAGGGCAAAAACTGCCACATGGACATGACACATAGGCAAAACTGATGAGATGGCGCCTAGTCATCACAACCCACCACAATCTACAAGGCTATGACTATCTATATTGGTCATTAACAACTAGAAATAAGGCAGCGGACTAGGACTGTTTGCTTTGTGACCATTTCGTGTAAGGAAATTACGACCTTTCTGACCAAAATGGTCGCAATGGTTTAGGGTTTGGAGCCCCCTGAATAGCTTTTGACCAATTGGTCTAAAATGGTCATAAATTTATGACCAATTCTTCGAGGGTCACTGACAGAAGGTCATAAGTTGACATATTTCTTGTAGTGATAACCCCCATCATCATATTCTATTCCACCTATAGTGCTATGTCCATGGCTCACGCTCATGTATTGCGTGAAAGTTGAAAAGGTTTGAGAAACGTCAAAAGTATGAAACAATTGCTTGGCTTGTCATCGGGGTTGTGCATGATGTGAATATTTTGTGTGGTGAAGATGGAGCATAGCCAGACTATATGATTTTGTAGGGATGGGCTTTCTTTGGCTATGTTATTTTAATAAGGCATAATTGCTTGGTTGGTATGCTTGAAGTATTATTGTTTTTATGTCAAAGGATAGACTATTGCTTTGAATCACTCGTGTCTTAATATTCATGCCATGATTAGATACATGATCAAGATTATGCTAGGTAGCATTCCACATAAAAAATTATTATTTTTATCATTTACCTACTCGAGGACGAGCAGAAATTAAGCTTGGGGATGCTGATACGTCTCCGTCGTATCTATAACTTTTGATTGTTCCATGCCAATATTCTACAACTTTCATATATTTTTGGCAACTTTTTATACTATTTTTGGGACTAACATATTGATCCAGTGCCCAGTGCCAGTTCCTGTTTGTTGCATGTTTTATGTTTCGCGGGAACCCCATATCAAACGGAGTCCAAACGGGATAAAAACGGACGGAGAATTATTTTGGAATATTTGTGATTTTTGGGAAGTAAAATCAACGCGAGACAGTGCCGAGGTGGCCACGAGGGCGGGGCCCACGCCCACTCTAGGCAATCGCGCCCCTGACCCTCGTGGGCCACCCGTAAGTCAGTTGATGCCCTTCTTCGGCCGCAAGAAAGCTAACTTTTGGAAAAAGATCTGGGCGAAGGTTTCAATCCAATCGGAGTTACGAATCTCCATATATACACAAAACCGTGAAAGGGCAGCAGACGAGAACGCAGAAACAGAGAGAGACAGAGAGACAGATCCAATCCCAGAGGGGCTCTCGCCCCTCCCACGCCATGGAGACCATGGACCAGAGGAGAAACCCTTCTCCCATCTAGGGAGAAGGTCAAGGAAGAAGAATAAGGAGGGGGGCTCTCTCCCCCTCACTTCCGGTGGCGCCGGAACGCCGCCGGGGGCCATCATCATCACCGCGATCTACACCAACACCTCCGCCATCTTCACCAACATCTCCATCACCTTTCCCCCTCTATCTACAGTGTTCCACTCTCCCGCAACCCGCTGTACCCTCTACTTGAACATGGTGCTTTATGCTTCATATTATTATCCAATGATGTGTTGCTATCCTATGATGTCTGAGTAGATTTTTGTTGTCCTATTGGTGGTTGATGAATTGCTATGATTGATTTAATTTGCTTGTGGTTATGTTGCTGTCCTTTGGTGCCCATCATATGAGCGCGCATGGATCACACCATAGGGTTAGTTGTATGTTGATAGGACTATGTATTGGAGGGCAAGAGTGACAGAAGCTTCAACCTAGCATAGAAATTGATGCATACGGGATTGAAGGGGGACCAATATATCTTAATGCTATGGTTGGGTTTTACCTTAATGAACGTTAGTAGTTGCGGATGCTTGCTAATAGTTCCAATCATAAGTGCATAGAATTCCAAGTCAGGGATGACATGCTAGCAGTGGCCTCTCCCACATAAAACTTGCTATCGGTCTAGTAAAGTAGTCAATTGCTTAGGGACAATTTCGCAACTCCTACCACCACTTTTCCACACTCGCTATGTTTACTTTATTGCTTCTTTATCTAAACAGCCCCTAGTTTTTATTTATGCGCTCTTTATTATCTTGCAAGCCTATCCAAAAACACCTTCAAAGTACTTCTAGTTTCATACTTGTTCTAGGTAAAGCGAACGTAAAGCGTGCGTAGAGTTGTATCGATGGTCGATAGAACTTGAGGGAATATTTGTTCTAGCTTTACCTCCTCGTTGGGTTTGACACTCTTACTTATCGAAAGAGGCTACAATTGATCCCCTATACTTGTGGGTTATCAGACCACACCCGCGCAGGTACACGGTGGAGTTCATTTCTGTACAAAAAGGCAGCCCACGTGATAATTTGATGCGTGTAGCAGTTGTTTACTCGAAGGAGGGTCGTGTACCACGCGTAGATGGAACAAAGTTCGAATTGACGCGTTAGTATTAAATAAATTTATATTCCTCAATGGCACGTACAGAATATAAAACGATTATCGTCGGGAAAAAAGAAAAATCCGCTCCACTATATACAATGGAGCCTGCCTGCCGGAGTTTGTCTCTCGTCACACCATCTCACACAAGGTGGCGGTGGCCTCTCTCTCTCTCACCGTTGGTCACTGAGCCGGCCGCATCCTGTCCGCCGGTGGAAAGGGAGGATGTGCATCGTTTCTTCGTCGACAGCGTTGAGGCAGCACGTCCTGACCTGCGGTACCCGCGTTCTCTCTGACCAAGCTCCGGCGCGATAGGGCCTTCGCCACTTGCTCACTGCCGCAGTTTCGGTAGGTCCCAGCCGCCGGCGCCCTCCTAGTTATATCCCGACGACCCTCATATACAGCTTCCTCCAGCCTTGCTCCACTGCCCATCTTCTCATGTTGCTGCATGTGGATCTTCTTTAGTTGTTTGCTTAAAACGTATCTCGACCGGCGTACTTTCCATCTTGCAATCTCGTCCTCAAACCATTTTTGATAAACCACCATGCTGCTATATTTCCCTTATTACATGGAATATGCTTCTTTTTTGTTGGCATATGTGTCTGCAACTCGTGTTATTGGGCAGTAATTGTTTCCTTTCTACCTCCTTTTGTAAACATGGCTATCCATTTCACCTCGTTGCTATTGTGACCTTTTGGTGAACTGCACAAATCACTTTTTTCTTAAGAGTGTTTTGTGTAGTTCCGCCAAAATGTCACACGGGCAACATTTTTATATTTCTGTGGGACTGCAGAAAGGGAGATTGGTTTTGCTATCCTCCTCATCAAACTCTGTTCCTAATCTTCTCCAACAAGTAGTTAGTCCTAAAGAGAGACCGCAGAGGTGATCACCTTCTATTTGTGTGTGTTATGTTTCATCATCTAGTTTCCACTATTATTGTAATCACACTGAATGGATATCTTTGCAAACAGGAATGATCAGCTCAATTTTAGTGGAGCTGCACAAAATGATCGGATTGTGATGTCCTCCATACACCTCTTTTTTGGCTACAGAGCTGGGTGAAACTAGCTGCCAACGAATGAACACTGTGCCCAGGAAATGGAGCCATGCCTATGGACATCATCGATCAATTATATATTTTTCTTTATTTGTGCACCTTCTCACAACTTTGTCTTCAATTGTGATGTGAATATTGGCGCTGATCTGCGAACCATTGAGATGCATTGGCAACCATGGTAGTTTCATTTGCATTTGATGGAATGTTGTAACGAGACAATCTTGTGGCAAGAGGACACATGAATCCTAAGTTGAAACCTTTTTTTTCCTGCGGTAACCAAAGTTGAAACCTTCATAGCGTCATAGTACAATTTCATTAAAATTATGCGTACATATAAACAAATCCTGAAGGATTGATAGCAATGCCAGAAACAATTCAACTTTGTTTCGCCGACATGTGGGATATCCTTCATCCGGCTCCACCTGCCATGCAGCAATATTGAGTGCACAACTGTAGGGAAAGATTCACCCCGGTCGTTGCGCCGCCGTAGTAATGACTAGTGAGCAGTCAAATCACAGAGCCCCACCTTCGCCACAATAAGTTGCTCAGACGAAGCAACCATCATTTCTCTGTTTGTTGAATCCGCCGGTACTCCCATATTCCTAGAGTAATAAGTTGCTCGGGCGAAGCAACCATCACTTCACCTTTCCCACAGTAAGTACTACCTCCTTTTTTTATTCTAGAAACAACCGCACATGAATATTGGATGGTAGCAGCACATCAACTAAATCAAAAATCGAAACCAACCAATGAACTACTACTAATGGTGAGCGTTTGCTAGTATCATGTACTCCATCTGTCCATGTATATAGGGTTTAATGCGTTTTCGGAGACTAACTTTGGCCCTGTTTGGATCCATGGGTTAGAGTTGGTTTGAGCTAGTTGGGGCTCAAATAGCCCTAAAGTATCCAAGCACGAGGGTTAAATTGGAGCAAGTTGCACCAAACCCACCAAGAAAACTATCCCACCCAAGAGGTGCTAATTGGAGATAGTTCTCATTGGCCCACTGAAAAATCACTTTCCTCTCTCTATCCCACCAGCCAAGTGGTGCTAATTGGAGCTAGTTATCATGGGGCCCACTGAAAAATCAGTTTTCTCTCTCCATCAAGTGCATTTATTGTCAATCTAACCCTGTCATCCAAACACCTCTTTGGCTACAGTTAGTTTAGGGTTAGTCATGAGTTAGTCTAACCTCTAGCTAAGTTAGAGTATCCAAACAGGAGCAGTATAGGACATGCAAGTTGCTCAAAGCATACCGTCAAATTCGTACGTGAAAGGATCTTTTTTTTGAAACAGAACATGAAAGGATCTTCGAATGATATAATTTTCAAATTATATAAAATCTTATCAATAGTCAAAGGCAACCTCGAAGAATACATTAGGCCCTACATAAAATATTATCAATAGTCAAAACCAAGCGTTACTACTACACTAAAAAATTTCAAAACGAGAAACCGGACCAACTCATGGCACGACACGCCTGTCTCGTTTGGTCCGTTGGTCAAAACGCTTCCTCTTCGTGGCTAACAATAGAGTACAGTAAATTTTTTAGAATGCTCTTGGCATGTCGCTAACATGTGATGAGTTAACCAACTCAGTAGACGGCAAAAACGTCAGCCCGCCGCACTTTGAGAGAGACGAGGAGCGAGAAGCGATACGGGCTGGTGGATTACTAGAGCTAGGTGTCGCACGGAGGCCGAGAAATATGGTGATAGCCTGGGTTGGCCATGTATGATGTAACTACACTGGGCTGCCGTGTTTCGTACTCTTCCGGTCTACTGTGGAGATGATTGGTTGATTTTATATCTCTGAATAATATAAAGTATTATGAGTGCAGACGCTCCACTGCAAGGTTCCTTGCTCCTTCTCGGTTGTCAGGAATCTATGTTCTTCCGCTCTTTTTTTTAGTGAGCTTTGTTCATCCTTTTGCGAACACGCGGGACATCTAGTATCAAGGTGCATGTGTCATGCAAGCAAATGGAGATAAGCAGTGCGTAAGTGAGCCGTGCACTACGATGGCACCTAGTACTATGCAATAATTTTCCTCCTCGATGGCACATGAATAGTGCACGTACTCAATAACGGAGCACATGATGTAGCCATGGACATGATCGGCCCTTTTTGGAGAGAGTACTAAATACGTATTAAGTTTGATGTGTCCCGTCAACTCACAGAACGACGAGAAGCACACACTAAATGACGGAGCACGGGATGGTAGCCATAGACATGGTCAACCCTTTTTGGAGACTAATGCACTACTTTTGATGTCTCCCATCTACTTGCAAATGAGGAGAAGCTTTGCTTACTACTAGTACAACCTCTCCCTCGCTCCCGCGCGCAGCCGTGTTTGCACGAATTTTTTAACGTAGTACAATCTGAGTGGATTGCTCCAGTGGTCATCACACGTGAGCCAATCGATTCGCACCCTTTCGCGCTCCATTTTGTCTTGCATTCCTTCCTCCGTCCAACATGCTGACAAGTGGGACCCATGCTCATGTATGCCAACATGGTAGTCAATTATTTTGCCAGAGTTAGCTATCACACCCTTTTGATGCCACATCAATGTACCCACTAGAAACAAGTTAGACTTGTTCGGTTCAACCGCCTCCCTAGGTGTTTGGAGAGGAATTGGCCAGCGCGAGGCGGTTCTATAGGTGGGCAGGCGGCAAAAAACAAGGGAAAATGCGCGAACCAGCTAGACGAGGGAGGGAAGCTTCTACATTCGTAGGGGACGTGGCATTGGCTATTGGGCGGCAACAGGCGGTCATCCAAGTACGCCATAAAGGATACGAAGAGGCATCCTATATCAGCAAGGACCAACTTCCCTACCGATAGCTCATCTAACAGAACTCCCAAGTTAACTGTGCCGAGGCTGGTGTAGTCATGAGATGGGTGACCAGATGGGAAGAGGACTCGATATTAACTAGAGGGATGGGTTACCGCAAAGATTTATTATAAACCTTTGAAGTGACCAATCCGTCTAGTTAATATCGAGGTCTTTGTTTCGTAATTTTTGACATTTTTTGTTTTTTGAACACATGTTAATCGAAGGTCTATCGCTTTACTTTTTAAGAATTTTTATTTTTTGAACACATGCTAATTGACTTGAAAGAAGGTCTATCGCATTACTTTACGACATGTTTCCAAAAATGGTGATATGACCTCTGTCAACTTATAAGTCATGTCTATCAAATTAACCTCGAGGTACTTGTTCTCAAATTAACCTGTGGGCCTTGCCGGAGTGCTGCAATGTGTCGGCGTCAATTACAAGATGAGCCACCAAGCTAGTAGTGGAGTTGCCAACATGCTCAAAGTGCACGCAACATTGAGTAGAAAGAAGCATGCCTAGGAAATTATGCGTGCTTAGGGAGGCCCTTTGCTCAAAGAGCAAGTACTCTTTCGGTTATACTATAAGACTAGCCACAGTGGGAGTAACTTCAACAGTGACATCGAGTCCAACTCAGCAAATTTGCTTATGTGGCAATGAGTTACTGAGGAGAGAGGTAGTTTGAGTAACTTGGCTAGTTACTGTAACATCACATGTCCTAGTGCAATATGAGTCTATAACCTAATAAATGAAGATTTGCATGTTACCACACTTATGTTACTACCCACTATGCGAAGAGGCTTCCTATATCGGCAAGCACCAGCTTCCCTACCGATTGCTCATCCAATAGAACACCCAAGTTAACTGTGCTGAGGCTGGAGTAGTCATCAGATGGGTGACCGAATGGGAAGTGGACTCGATGTTAAACTAATGGGATGGGTTACTATAAACATTTAATTGGCTTAAATGTATATAGTGCTCCGTCCTATCAGTTGAACCGCGAGGTCTTTGTTTTGTAATTTTTGACATTTTTTGTTTTTTGAACACATGTTAATCGAAGGTCTATCTCGTTACTTTCTGATAATTTTTGTTTTTTGAACACATGTTAATTGGCTTGAAAGAAGGTCTATCGTGTTACTTCATGACATCTTTCCAAAAAAAAGCAACCTATAAGGAATGTCTGTCAAATTAACCTCGAGGTACTTGTTCTCAAATTAACCTCTGGGTTTTGCCGGAGTACTTTCTTTTGAACACATGTTAATTGAAGGTCTATCGCGTTACTTTTTGATAATTTTTGTTTTTTGAACACATGTTAATTGGCTTGAAAGAAGTTGTCGGTGTACTAGAGTAGGGGTACCCTAGTATCCCGAACTTGTGCACGGGCAGTCGCAGCATCCCGCGGCAAGGCTTGCCGGGTGACCGCCAAGGTCCTCCGTGATTCCTTTGGAGCCATTCAAGGACAAAGTATCCAAGCCAAGGAGACAAGACCCCGGCAAGAGGAGCTTGCCGGGAGGGCCAACCAAGGCACCTCAAGACCCCGGCAAGAGGAGCTTGCCGGGAAGGCCAACCAAGGCACCTCAAGACCCCGGCAAGAGGAGCTTGCCGGGAAGGCCAACCAAGGCCTCTCAAGGAGCTTGTCGCGACGCGCCACGCATCCCGGCAAGGCCCGATGAGCGACAAGCTCCCGGACGCGACAAGACAACAACCGCGGCAAGGAGCTTGCCGCGGCAAGCCACCACTCTGTGCCCGCGCTCAAGCACGTCCACCAACGTGTCGCTCTGGGACCCTTCCAGGCATACGTGGCAGGAGGCTGTGCACCCAGCGGCGCGCGGTGGCAAGCGGCACTGACAAGATTGCCATCGTGGCGAGCGGTGGCGTCCCTGACGGTCCCTTTTGCACTATTTAGGCGACGCAGACGGGCATTTAATGCCCTTGTCCCCTTCCGTCAGGGTTAGGTATGATACACTGTAGCAGGTAGCTGTACCTACCGCAACACCTTTCCATTTTTACCCTTGTCTACGTTGCCACCTGTCGGTGACCCCTTGAGCATATAAAAGAAGGCCCACGCGCAACGTAGAGGGCGGGGGAGAGAACATTCACGCTCGGTCTCGTTAGCTGCTGGGGGGTACTGTAGCGCTCCGCGCTCCCGAGCAAGAACTCAATACAAACCACAAAGCAGGAGTAGGGTTTTACGCATCCGTGCGGCCCGAACCTGGGTAAACTGCTCGTGTGCTTCGCCTCGATCCGCTCTTCCCGCGACCCTCGCCCCCGCCGAACCGAAAGGGACTCGGTCCGCCGGTCCCATAGGTGTTCGTGGATTAGTCCCCCGACATCTTTGGCTGTGCACCCAGCGGCGCGCGGTGGCAAGCGGCGCTGACAAGATTGCCATCGTGGCGAGCGGTGGCATCCCTGACGGTCCCTTTTGCACTATTTAGGCGACGCAGACGGGCATTTAATGCCCTTGTCCCCTGTCGTCAGGGTTAGGTATGATACACTGTAGTAGGTAGCTGTACCTACCGCAACACCTTTCCATTTTTACCCTTGTCTACGTTGCCACCTGTCGGTGACCTCTTGAGCATATAAAAGGAGGCCCACACGCAACGTAGAGGGAGGGGGAGAGAACATTCACGCTCGGTCTCGTTAGCTGCTGGGGGGTACTGTAGCGCTCCGCGCTCCCGCGCAAGAACTCAATACAAACCACAAAGCAGGAGTAGGGTTTTACGCATCCGTGCGGCCCGAACCTGGGTAAACTACTTGTGTGCTTCGCCTCGATCCGCTCTTCGTGCGACCTCCGCCCCCGCCGAACCGAAAGGGACTCGGTCCGCCGGTCCCATAGGTGTTCGTGGATTAGTCCCCCGACATCTTTGGTGCACCAGGTAGGGGGCAGAGAGGTTGTGTGAACCAGATCCGGCGTTCACACAAGCTAGATCTTCATCATCTTCATCGACATGCCGCCGAAGAAGAAGGCTTTGGAGGCGGCTGCTCCGTCCGCACCGAACCCACCACCGCCGGAGCAAACGGCTGATGGGGCAGATGCCGGCGGAAGAACGGGCGTCGACGAGGGAGCTCACGGTGCTGCCAGGTCCAAGGACAAGGCTGCGCTGCCCATCGGCGGTGTAGCCGGCTCCCATAACGACCGGGCGCACTCCAAGACCTCGGCGTCCGTACATGCACCGCGCCCATCTCAGGAGGCGCGGGACCGGCAGCGTCATGGTACTCACGGTACCATGCGTTTGCTGGACCAAGATCGAGCTGGTGGATCTCGGAGTGCTCAAGACCAGCATGCACGCCAACATGCTGGCACGAGCGAGGCACGATCGCCTGGACGGGATACTGCTCCTTCTAACATAGTTAGAAGTCCGAGCATATCCCGCTCCTCGCACTGTTCGCCACCGCCACCCGCCACTGCAGCAAAAGCTTTGGCGTGAGCTCAACTACTCCTGGACTACCCTCCAACGGCAGACAAGATCGATGACTGGAGGGCCACCATCCAGAGACTCATTGGCTTCGCCAACGACGACACTCAACGGCAGCCGAGCACGTCGCAGCCGCGGCAAGTCAGCCAGGCACGAGCCGGTGACGACAAGACCGGTGGAGGTGCAACCACTGTGCACTCTCCGCCCCGAAGCCCAAGATCGCCGACTCGCCAGATCCACCTCGACAGCGACTCCACCGCGTCATCAGATCCACAAGCTCGTCGCGATCAACGCCAAGTTCTTCACGAACGACAGCAAGAAGACGCTCGTACTCGCATCGAGTGCCGAAGAGAAGCGCGGCGTCAATCGGACCAGCGCGCTGGGCCCTCTGTCGACATGCATGCGCCAGGGGAACCAGGCGACTTGCCGTACGCGGTAGGTTGCCCTGCGTTTACTCGTGAGCTTCGGCAAGTCTAGTGGCCCAGCACGAAGAATTTCAAGCCAGACGTACCAGAGAAGTATGACAGCAAGTCGCATCCGTCGGAGTTCCTCAGCATCTACACCATCGCGGTGCAGGCTGCCGGGGGGCGGGACGACAAGATCCTTGCCAACTACTTCCCGCTGGTGCTCAAGCCCAACGTCAGGTCCTGGCTCATGCACTTGCCGGACAACTCCATATCCTCCTGGGCAGACCTCTGCCATCAGTTTGTCGGCGCCTTTACAGGCGGCCACAAACCTCATGGCTAAGAGAGTGACCTTCATCTGCTCGCCCAAAAGGAAGGAGAGCCCCTGCGCAAGTACATTCAGAGATTCAGCCGTGTACAGCACAACATCCCAGATGTCCACCCTTCCGCGGTCATCAGCGCGTTCCATCAGAACGTGCGTAACCGCAGGATGCGGGAGGAGATGGCGATGTGCAAGATCAGAGACATCAGTGAGCTGTATGCCCTGGCCGACAAGTGTGCATGTGCTGAGAAAGGGAGGAAACTCCCCGGACAGGATACAAGAGCAGGAGGATCTGACAGCGAGGATGCTGCCCCGGCAAAGAAAAACCGGCGGCGGAACAACAGGAAGAAGAAAGGCAAAGATGTGCTAGTCGTTGAGCAGTCCGGTAACGAAGGTGGCGCCAAGAAAGCCAAAGCTGGTAGCTCCGGCAAGGAGATTGCCGCATGCACCAACTGTCAGGCTGTGGCGGTCGCCGACAAGCAGGACGGCACTGACAAGCAGTACTGCAAGATCCACCGCACCAAGGGCCATGACCTCCAGAGCTGCAAGAAGGTCGAGCAGCTTGTCCAGCAGCAAAAGGCTGAATACGAGCAACGCGACAAGGAGAGGGCCCAAGGAGGCGCTGGAGGATCCGGCAAGAAGCGCGCCGGCCGGGGAGGACGCCGCGGCAAGGCCAAGTAGCGGCAAGGAGACAGACCTCCCCGCGGCCGCGACAAGGATGAAGATGACGACGACGACAAAGACATGGATGATGTCGAGACCAGTGAGCAGGAGTTCCAGAAAGCCACATAGGTCTTGTGCGTTGACGGCGGTGCTTCTCTGCATACTTCACATCGCCAACTCAAGCAGTGGGTGCGGGAAGTCAATGCGGCGAAAGCACCTATCGAGTCACGCAAGCTTGTGAAATTGTCCAGCACGCCTATCATCTTTGATATTGAGGACCACCCTGACCGCACAACTGCGGTCGGGTGCTTGCCGATGTTGGTTTCACCAAGTATCCGCAACCTCAAGGTCACTAAGATGCTAGTTGACGGCGGGGCCGGCTTGAACCTGATCTCCTCCGCTGTACTCCAGAAACTCCAGATCCCTGACAGCGAGCTTGAAGAGACCGGCACATTCCAAGGAATCAACCCGAGAAGGAGCAAGCCGAAGGGGAAGGTCACGTTGCCAGTAACATTTGGCAGCGAGTTGAACTTCAGGACTGAGAGGGTCACTTTTAACGTTGCCGATATTCCATTGCCTTACAATGGGATACTTGGCCGTCCAACACTCGCCAAGTTCATAGCAGCCTCTCACTACGCATACAACATGCTGAAGATGCCAGGCCCGATAAGCGTCATCTCTGTCCCTGGCGACAAGAAGGATGCTCTTATCTGCACCGACAAGATCTACCGGGAAGCGGCAGCCGCAGCAGATCGCAAGTCACTTGCTGTTGAAGCTCCCGGGGGGAAGAAGACCAAGTCCGGCAGGAGTTCTGATGCCCACTCCGGCAAGCGCACCTCTTCGGAGTGCTGCGCTGCCGTCGAGGACGCACCATCGAGCTCCACCGGCAAGTGTAAGAAGACAATGGCAGCTCCGCCAGAGACCAAGAAGGTGTCCACCAAGGAGGACGGCCCTAGTGGTACCTTCACCATCAGTGCCACTCTCGACCCTAAATAGGAAAGCACGCTCATTGCTTTCCTGCGGGCGAATGTCGACGTGTTTGCGTGGCAGCCGTTTGACATCCCCGGTGTTCCCAGGAAAGTAATTGAGCACCATCTTGCCGTTTGTCCTCATGCGCGGCCCGTCAAGCAGAAGGTCAGGAAGCAAGCAATGGAGCGCCAAGAATTCATCGCAGAAGAGATCAAGAAGTTGGAAGCAGCATGCCTTGTCAGAGGAGTGCTCCATCCTACGTGGTTGGCCAATCCTGTAGTCGTGCGCAAGGCAAACGCGAAATGGAGACTTTGTATCGACTTTACCGATGTTAACAAAGCTTGTCCCAAAGACCCATTTCCTTTGCCGCGCATTGACCAGATTGTTGACTCCACGGCCGGATGTGACTTGCTTTCATTTTTTGACGCGTACTCAGGATACCATCAGATCTTCATGGCAGAAGAGGATGAGGAGAACACCACATTCATTACTCCATGTGGCACGTACTGTTTCATACGGATGCCTTTCGGTTTAAAAAATGCTGGTTCAACATTTTCAAGGGTAGTCCATGTCGCTCTCGAGCCACAAATGCACAAAAATGTGGAAGCCTACATGGATGACATAGTGGTCAAGAGCAAAGACAAAGCAACTCTGATCCAAGATTTAGACGAGACCTTTGCAAATCTGCACAAGATCAGCCTCAAGCTCAACCCCGAGAAGTGTGTGTTTAGAGTCCCCTTCGGCAAGCTTCTCGGGTTCTTCGTGTATCAGCGGGGAATCGAAGCCAATCCCGACAAGATCAAGGCCATTGAGCATATTGAAGCACCAAAGCGCGTCAAGGATGTACAAAGACTTGCCGGTTGCGTGGCTGCTCTCAGCAGTTTTATATCTAGGTCTGCTGAGCGCGCCCTGCCGTTTTTCAAATTATTGAAAAAGGCAGGTCCAATGAAATGGACTCCGGAAGCGGAGGCTGCACTGCAAGACTTGAAGAGATACCTGTCCTCCCCTCCAATACTTGTCGCACCTAAGCCACAAGAGAAGTTGCTGCTGTATATAGAGGCAACCAATCAAGTGGTTAGTGCTGCGTTAGTGGCAGAGAGGGAGGCAGATGATGAGCCCGCAACCACGGCAAGCGCATCCAGCGACAAGCAGAGGGCTTCCCCGACAAGCTCTGGTCCCGACAAGGATGGATCTGCGCAGACACGCGAGGAGATACAGAAGAGAATGGTGCAGCGCCCAGTTTACTTTGTCAGTTCCCTTCTGCAGGGGGCTAGGTCAAGGTACTCTGGCGTGTAGAAATTGCTTTTCGGCCTTCTCATGGCCTCGAGAAAGCTGCGCCATTACTTCCAAGCACATGAGATCACAGTCGTCACTCGCTTTCCGCTGAAGAGGATACTGCAGAATCCAGAAGCGACAGGCAGGATTGTTGAGTGGGCACTGGAACTGTCAAGCTTTGGCCTCAAGCTTGAGAGTACTTCAACTATCCAAAGCAGAGCATTGGCAGAATTCATAGCAGAATGGACGCCAACACCAGATGAAGAAACTCCAGAAACGAGCATCCCCGTCAAGGAAGCAAGCAAAGAGTGGCTGATGTAATTTGATGGTGCCTTTTCGCTGCAAGGCGCCGGCGCTGGCGTGCTGCTTGTCGCACCCACCGGAGAGCACCTCAAGTACGTAGTCCAGATGCACTTTCCCAAGGAGCAAGCAACAAACAATACTGCAGAGTATGAAGGCTTGCTTGACGGTCTCAGGATCGCGGCAGACCTTGGGATCAAGAAGCTCATTGTCAGGGGTGACTCGCAGCTTGTCGTCCGCCAAGTGAACAAGAGCTATCAGAGTCCATTGATGGAAGCCTACGTCGACGAAGTAAGAAAGCTAGAAGAGCACTTTGACGGCCTATAGATGGAGCATGTTCCAAGAGCTCAGAACGCCATTGCCGACGGCCTATCAAAGTGCGCCGCACTTAAGTTACCTGTGGAACCAGGGATCTTTGTGCTCAAGCTGACTCAACCGTCTGTAATGCCATCAACTGGACAGAGCAAGAAGAGGAAGTTGATTTCTGGTGACTATTTGCCGGCAGAGCTCCCCGAAGCCGCCGCCAAGAAGGTCCCCAAGATCAACGCAAAGAGCGCCGAGGAGCAGTCTGCTCCGGCAAGCCCTAGGGTTTGTTCCTTTGAAGCAGAAGCTCCCAACAAGTTTTGCTCCGGCAAGCTTGCCGGGGAACGTCAAGCTCCGGCAGAGCCGCAGGTTCTCGCCTTAGAAGCGGATGTTCCCGCAGCAGCAGATTTTCCTTTAGTCCTTGTTGTCGAGCCACAAGCTCCAGCATGGGCACAACAGATTGTCCGTTTCCTTCAGACAGGAGAACTTCCCGAAGAGCAAGAAGAAACGGAAAGAGTAGCCCGGCAGTCAAGTATGTACCAGTTTGTCAACAACACACTGTACAGAAGAAGACTCAACTGTGTGAAATTGAAGTGTATTCACCGGGAGGACGGACAAAAGCTGTTGGCAGAGATACTTGGAGGCATATGTGGTCACTACATTGGCGCAAGAGCACTTGCCGGCAAAGCATTCCGGCAAGGTTTCTTTTGGCCGACAGCCCACCAGGATGCAACTGCACAAGTAACCAAGTATGAAGTGTGCCAGTTCCATTCCAAGCAGATACACCAACCAGCTCAAGCTCTCCAGACGATCCCTTTATCCTGGCCATTTTCGGTCTGGGGGCTCGACATCCTCGGCCCCTTTCCCCGAGCAGTCGGGGGCTTTGAGTACTTGTACGTTGCAATCGACAAGTTCACAAAGTGGCCGGAAGTGGAAGCAGTGAGGAAGGTGACAGTGCTGTCAGCAGTCAAGTTCTTCAGGTCGATTGTTTACCGCTTCGGGATCCCTAACAGGATAATCACCGATAACGGTACGCAATTCACGAGCCGCACCTTCATGCAATACGTCCAAGATCTTGGCGCCAAGGTCTGCTTCGCTTCTGTTGCTCACCCGAGAAGCAACGGTCAAGCGGAGAGGGCAAATGCTGAAGTGCTGCGTGGGCTCAAGAGCAGGACTTTCGACAAGCTGCACAAGTGCGGAAGAAACTGGATTGAGGAGCTGCCGGTGGTTCTTTGGTCAATCAGGACGATGCCAAATCGAGCCACTGGCTAGACACCTTTCGCTCTAGTCTATGGAGCAGAGGCAGTTATCCCCACGGAACTCGTATATGGGTCACCTCGAGTGCTCGCTTACAATGAGCTTGAGCAAGAGCAGCTGCGACAAGATGACGCGCTGCTCCTTGAGGAAGACCGTCTTTAGGCTGCTGTGCGAGCTGCTCGCTACTAGCAAGCTTTGCGCCGCTACCATAGCCGTAAAGTTAACGCCAGAAGTCTCGAGGAAGGCGACCTTGTTCTTCGGCGTGTTCAGTCCGCCAAGAATTCCAACAAGTTGACGCCGAAGTGGGAAGGCCCTTACCGGGTGAAACGAGTCACTAGGCCTGGCGTTGTCCGCCTTGAGACCGAAGATTGCATTCCGGTGAGCAATTCCTGGAACATTGAGCATCTTCGTAAGTTTTACCCGTAAGGCGCGGTTGCCGGAACCTGTTCCGGCAACCACCTTTTGTACAAGTCTTGCCGCTGTTGCATGTAATCCTTTGTACAAAGCCGGGAGCAGACCCCGTGCATAAGTAAAGCTCATGTGCTCCGCTCATCTTGTCAATTTCATGCATTCTATTTTTAGCATATGTGATCTGACACTTTGTGCAGCACCTACTCCCCGGTAAGTAATAACGAGCCGTAAGGCTCCATATCTTTATTTTCTCTTCTTTCTTTTTTCTCAAGGAAAGGAAGGTCCCCCTCGCCCACAAATTTGCTGGGGGGGAAAGGAGAAGGCGATGGTATGGACCAGGCGTCGTTCAAGAAAGTTTCGCCTTACCGGGAAGCAAACAACAGAAAAGCAAAGTTGCCAAAGTTTGAGCAATCAGATTTTTAAAAAAATTTAAGTTATCTCCCTTGAACGACCGCACTTTGTATGGAAAACCTGTGCGCGGAGGAACCAACTCGTAGCTAGTTGCGCCCTTACTTTGTTTCGAGTTCGCTCAACAACTTAAGTGAGCTGCAACTAGTTGCGACAAGGTTTCTTGTCGGTAGCGGCACCGCCAGCAGGCTGCTGACGTCCCGCACTCAGCGCTCGCGGCTCAGGTGCCTGCACCGGCAAGTTCCCTAAAAGCGTAGGGCAAAAACATACAAAGGGAGGAATCAAGTAAAGGGAATAACATTGCAATCATTACCCAGAATAGAGTTATATTACAAGATAGCTTGTCGCGGCTCTAACAGATTGTTCTCATAACATGACCAGCAGCGACAAGAAAAGAAGAAAACGGGCAGCCTAGTCTACGCGATCGCCCTCGATCCTCTTGATCCCGCTCACCTTGTCCACAATGGGTGCGACAAGGGTCTTGAGCGCCTCCAGATCAGCATCCGGCGGCAGGGTCTTGAGGACGTTGGTGAGGTTGAGGCCCGGATTGCGGAAGGCCACCTTCACCAACACTTTTTGAAGAGCTCCCACGCAGATCTTGCGCGACTCGTCGGCCAGCTGCTTTGGGATCCTCTCCCGGAGTCACTGGAGGGCCGTCGCCACGCCTTTGAAGAACAAGGTGAGCTTGGCGCTGGGTTGGAGGTTCTCATCAGAGGGATACCCGAGATCCTCCACCCCCAGCCGCGCCAGCTCCCTGTCAACATCTGCGGCAGCACTCACGAGACTCTCCGTCCAGTGCTCCACATTCTCCCTGAAAGCATTCTGGGCGGCGGCAGCACTCTCCAGCAGCGCCTTGTCGGCTTGGATCTCCTCCTTCAAGGCCACCTCCTGCTCCTTGGCACCGTCCAGCGTCTTGGTCAAAGTGGTCAGCTTCAACTCAAGATCTGCGTTGGAGTCCTTGGCGGCGCTAAGCTCTTTGCCCTTCTCGGCGAGATTGGCCTCTAGCTGCGCCACCTTCGTCTCCAGCTCCTTCTTGGCGGCCTCGGCGGCTGCGGCAGCATCCTCCGCCTGCTTAAGGGCTCCGCCGAATTGTTGCTCGCGCGCGGCAAGCTCCTCCTCGTGGGTGTCGAGGTTGACTTTCCGCTGCGCCAGCTCGCCCTCCTGCGCAGACAGCTTCTCAGCGGCAAGCCGCTATTGCTCTTCAACTTCGGCCTTCTCGAGGAAGAAGGCCTTCTGCTCCTCGGCGAGTTGCTCCCGCTCCTCTGCCAGGGACCGGCGAGCTTCCTGGTGGAGACCCCGAAGCTCCTCCGCGCGCTTCTCGATGTCCGCTCCCGCCTTCGCAACAAGTGCCTCGCGGGATTCCAGCTTGGCTTGCCGCGCGCGGTAGAGCGACAACAACTTCCGCAGCAGCCGCTCCTCCTCAGGCTCGTTGCTGCTGCTGCTCGGCGCGTCAACCAGCGATAGCCCAGCGGAGGCGAGCACCTCCCCGTCGAAGATCTCTCCCTCGATCGGCGCCCTGGAGCTTAACGCCCAGGGGAGGTTGATGAAGACGCCATCGCCGGACTTCAAGTAGACGCCTGGCTGGGGCTCTTCGGAGCCTGGCGCTGCGGCAGCGGCGGACGGGTCGGCGGTTGACGAAGCGCCTGGCGCACCTGCGGCCTCAGGGCCGTCAGTACGATCGCCAGACCCCTCGCCAGCTGCTGCGGCGACAGCTTTGGCGGCCTTTGTGCCAGCGGGATCGTCAGCACCGGCTGCTCCCTCGGTTTCAGCGGCGTCGTCGGCGGCAACCTCGGTCACCATCGGCTCCGCAGCAGATGGGTCTGATGGCCGAAAAAGGGAGAAAAGTCAAGCAAATATCCAACGACAAGAAGATCAAAAGAAGAAGAACCCAGGGGAAGTTTTGAAGCGAAAGGATTACTTATACCGGGTTCTGCAGTCATGGTCTCCGCCGTCGGGGGGCTGCTGGTGCTATCCCTTGCCGGAGAACTCTCCCTTGCCGAAGACTTCTCCCTTGCCGGAGAGCTCTCCCTTGCCGGAGGACTCTCCCTTGGCTCCTGGTGGGGCTGCTCTGCTCCTACACAAACCAACAGTCAGATATCAGCAAAGACAGAGTATCCATGCGCACCTCACAGCGGAAAGTGAACCATATACTTACGCTGGGGGCTGCTCTGGAGAAAAGTTGCCGGGTCCGGCAAGGTTGTCTCGGGCGCACCCCCTGCTGTCGCAGTAGGTTCGTCCTCGATGACAATCACCGGGACCTTGGCTCTCTTTGCTGCTCTCTGGGCCAGAATCCTAAAGAGGAACAAGTTCAGAGTAAAGCAAATGAGATACAAGACAAAACAACAAGAATTGAAGAACTACAAGTACAACAAGAGAATCTTACTCTTCTTCTTCTTCTTCATCGGAACTGAACGTGGAGAAGTCGAAGTCCAGCTCACGTCCGACGCGAGGAGGCGGGGGAGAAGTTTCCCTTGGCCGCTTGGCGGGAACAGAAGCGGTGGTCCGGGAGGGCCCCGCTCCAGTTGCCATCGCAGCGTGAGGTGCTCCCGCGGCAACAGTACTTGCCACGGTGGAGCGTGTCACGCGGCGCGGCGACTGTTCACTCGCCTGCCGCCCCGCTACGTCCTCGGCCTTGCGGAGACGCCTTCTTGGTGGGGATGGAGCCTCTGCTTGCGGCGAGCTTCCTGAAGATGAGGAGGAAGAGGAGTTGATCTCCAGCGAGCCGCTCGTATCCTTGGCGGGCTCGCTCGACTCGACACCATGCCCGGCAAGTTCTTTCTCACCGGCGGGCTCCCCTCGCTCGGCGCGGCTTGCCGCCTCTGCTGCCTCTGCCTCCTCCACGGTGAATCCAAATTCGCCCGCGGCTGCGGCCGCCGCCGCCTCTTCCAGCCTAGTGGCGATGCGTGTCATCTCCGCATCGATGGTGTCGCGGGTGAGGCTATCCTTTTCGTCGGAGCGGATCGGCACTTCTACCAAGCCATCGAAGAATTGCTGCACGACGTCGTCTGCAGGCTTTTGCCAAGTTGGGACAATTCCATGCGAGTCGCACAGCGGCATCATTGCACGGATGCGGTCTAGCGCGGAGTTGTTGCACAACGGGACGACCCCCCCGGCAACCTGAACACTTCGGGATGTTGAGGGTCGTACTTGAATAGCTCCTGGAGCATCGCGTTAAGCTCCAGAACAGTGAAGTTGAAGTTGAGGCCCGGACGCAGCCTCATGATATCTGCCGCATTCTTGAATTCCCAGGCGGGTCTTCCCCGTTCCAACAGGGGGGCAATGCGGCGACGAAGAAAATCTGCGCCAACAGCACCTACAGTGAGCCCGGCAAGCCTGAGGCGTAGGATTCGGGTGACGGCAATCTTCAGCCTATCGTCTTCCGGGGCCACGTCACTCCAATCGCTGCCGCGTGCTACTGGGGCTTGGCGCCGGGCGGTGAACGGCTGCGGGTTATCCTCGTCAATCCAGCACCAGTCTGCTCTCCATTCCTCCCACTTGCCGCGGAACTCTCCCTCCAGATAAGTGTCCTTCTTGCCGGCCCTTGAGATCCAGGCGATTCCGCCGGATAAAGGCTCTCCTCTATCTACTCGGGGCATAAAGAAGTGGCGAAAAAGGGCTACATTGGGATGGACTCCGACAAAGTTTTCGCAGAGGTGTGCAAAGACTGCCATGGTCAGAACGGCATTGGGGGTGAAATCAAGGAGGTGGAACCCATAGGTGTTCATGATGTCGCAGAAAAACTCAGAGAAGGGCGGGCAGAGCCCGCAGTAGAAGAACAAGGCGAAGAAAGGATATCCGTTTGGAGCCGTCTTCCAAGCGGCGGCTGGAAGTACCTTCGTGCGCGGATGCGCTCGCGTCTCCGTCGACCAGTAGAGGTAGTAGTTCTCCCTCAGCTCCCTTGCGGCGAGCTTGGGGGGAAGACTGCCCGCTCCTTTCGCAGCGCCGCAAGCCGCTGCGCCTCGGTTGACTTCACAACCTTCCCCTTGTCGGCTCTTGGAGCCATGGCGGAAGTGGTGGAGGAGGTCGATGGCGTTGGTGGTGCTGGTGGCGATGGGGGGCGGAGTGCTGCTCTCTTTCGGCTTTGGGAAGACGAGGGAGCGGCAGAGGTTTCCGAGATTGCAGTAGCAACCGGCGAATGGGTGAACTACCCCTGTTTCCCCTGCTTATAAAGAGGAAGGGGGCAGACGTTTCGCCTTTCCGAATAAAGAAACCACCCACGATCTCTCCCACGGCGCCGCATTCAACGCGTGCCGTTCGGGGAGGGCGCGGTGGATACGGAGAGAGATACGGCGTAACCCAGGCCGCGCGTGCCCGTGCCCTGTTTTGGGCCTGGCCCAACAGCGCTCGGCACCGTGTATGGCCCAGCCCCGGGGGCTCCTGTCGGTGTACTAGAGTAGGGGTACCCTAGTATCCCGAACTTGTGCACGGGCAGTCGCAGCATCCCGCGGCAAGGCTTGCCGGGTGACCGCCAAGGTCCTCCGTGGTTCCTTTGGAGCCATTCAAGGACAAAGTATCCAAGACAAGGAGACAATACCCTGGCAAGAGGAGCTTGCCGGGAAGGCCAACCAAGGCACCTCAATACCCCGGCAAGAGGAGCTTGCCGGGAAGGCCAACCAAGGCACCTCAAGACCCCGGCAAGAGGAGCTTGCCGGGAAGGCCAACCAAGGCCTCTCAAGGAGCTTGCCTCGACGCGCGCGTCCCGGCAAGGCCCGGTGAGCGACAAGCTCCCGAACACGACAAGACAACAACCGCGGCAAGGCGCTTGCCGCGGCAAGCCACCACTCTGTGCCCGCGCTCCAGCACGTCCACCAACGTGTCGCTCTGGGACCCTTCTAGGCATACGTGGCGGGAGGCTGTGCACCCAGCGGCGCGCGGTGGCAAGCGACGCTGACAAGATTGCCATCGTGGTGAGCGGTGGCGTCCCTGACGGTCCCTTTTGCACTATTTAGGCGACGCAGACGGGCATTTAATGCCCTTGTCCCCTTCCGTCAGGGTTAGGTATGATACACTGTAGTAGGTAGCTGTACCTACCGCAACACCTTTCCATTTTTACCCTTGTCTACGTTGCCACCTGTCGGTGACCCCTTGAGCATATAAAAGGAGGCCCACGCGCAACGTAGAGGGAGGGGGAGAGAACATTCACGCTCGGTCTCGTTAGCTGCTGGGGGGTACTGTAGCGCTCCGCGCTCCCGAGCAAGAACTCAATAGAAACCAAAAAGCAGGAGTAGGGTTTTACGCATCCGTGCGGCCCGAACCTGGGTAAACTGCTTGTGTGCTTCGCCTCGATTCGCTCTTCGTGCGACCTCCGCCCCCGGCGAACCGAAAGGGACTCGGTCCGCCGGTCCCATAGGTGTTCGTGGATTAGTCCCCCGACAGAAGTTCTATCATGTTACTTCACGACATCTTTCCAAAAAAGTGATATGACTTCTGTCAACCTATAAGGCATGTCTGTCAAATTAACCTCGAGGTACTTATTCTCAAATTAACCTCTGGGTCTTGCAGGAGTACTTGTTTTTTGAACACATGTTAATCGAAGGTCTATCGCGTTACTTTTTGATAATTTTTGTTTTTTGAACACATGTTAATTGGCTTGAAAGAAGGTCTATCGTGTTACTTCATGACATCTTTCCAAAAAAGTGATATGACTTCTGTCAACCTATAAGGCATGTCTGTCAAATTAACCTCAAGGTACTTGTTCTCAAATTAACCTCTGGGCCTTGCAAGAGTGCTGCAATGTGTTAGCGTCAATTGCAAGATGAGCCAGCAAGCTAGGAGTGAAGTTGCCAACATGCTCAAAGTGCACGCAACATTGAGTAGAAAGAAGCATGCCCAGGAAATTAATGTGTGCTTAGGGAGGCCTTTGCTCAAAGAGCTAGTGTATATAAGGTACAATTGGCAGGCTATCACTACAAAAAAAATACACTTCCGTGATGATATGTGTTTGTCACAGTAGGTCGCGTTTTTTGTCATGCATGTACATCCATGAGGATTTTATGACAAAATCAAGATAGTCATACATGTGCTGTCGTAGAAGTGTTCCATGACATTACCAAAATTATCATCACGGAAGTGTCCACTTCCATGACGATAAATCGCGCATCACAGAAGTGCTTTCGTCAAGGGTGACCGACACGTGGCATCCACCGTAACGGAACGCCGTTAAGCTATCGGGTCGGGTTTTGGATCCGATAACCCGTTAAAGCCCCGACAAATGGGAAATTTCCACGTGTAAAATTCTTATTGGCCGGACGAAACACATGTCAGCTCGTCAGTGGGTCAGATAGGCGCCTATGATATGTCGACACGTGCCACGGCCCACCACTGGCCCATTTATCTTACAAAGCCGGCCCGTTTGACTTGGTCAAAAGTTAACGGGCTGGCCC
This sequence comes from Triticum dicoccoides, assembly GCF_002162155.2. NCBI lineage: Eukaryota > Viridiplantae > Streptophyta > Magnoliopsida > Poales > Poaceae > Triticum > Triticum dicoccoides. The sequence continues at coordinate 747,587,782 of NC_041382.1, read as the reverse complement.
ATGAAAAGCTTGTTAACGGTCTCTCGCAAATAACCCATTTTACGACCTGTTAACTCACGGCCCGTTAGGCCCTAAAGGAAATCGGCCCAACAACGTCATGTGGGCCGTCGAGTATAACACCAGCCCATTTCACTTTCGGCCCATGTATGACCAACGACGTCTTTCGACCCATATGAGGCCTTCATATCTTTCGGCCCTTTACAGGCCCACGGTGACTCTAGCCCATAATGAATAGTAATTTTCTTTATACCCGTTAATGGCCCGTGATTTACATGGGCCGTTTCCAGCCCGTGTTAGCTTTCGGCCTATTGACGGCCCATACGTTCTTGGGCTCCTTTTCGGCCCTCGATTACTTCCGGCCCGTTACTGGCCTATTCCCCTAATGGGCCAAATTCGGACCATGGCAAGAGTCGGCCCGTTACTGGCCTGTTCCCCTAATGGGCCAAATTCGGCCCCCATGGCAAGAGTCGGCCCGTTACTGGCCTGTTACCCTAATGGGCCAAATTCGGCCCATGGCAAGAGTCGGCCCGTTTCTGGCCTGTTAACCCGTTGCACCGTTTCCAGCCCGTCCTATATTCTGGCCCACTAACGACCCGTTATGCCTGTGACAGAATTAAGCCTTTGCTGTCCTACGGCCTGTTACCGTGCTGGGCCGATACCAATTACGCTTGATTACGACCCATGTAGACCCATTTATCCGACGGCCCGAGGCCCACCGATTACAGGCCCATTTATCAACGGCCCGTAGGAGACCCATGGATCCTACGGCCCGTATATGGCCCATGGTAGTTGCGGCCACTAGCAAAGTAGGGAAAAAGAAGACTAGGAAATAAATAAGGCCGAAACTAACACTAGGCTATTAAGGCGATTGCACAGATTACATCCACTCGGCATCAAAGATCGCCACCAGTGCAAATATAGGGAACACCCTACACTATCCAAAAAAGGCTTGCTGTTTTCTTCAGCCGTTGGCTGCACGTTAATAATAAATTTTGTATCGCACCAAAACAAATTACAACTATATAACAAAAGGAAGGTTGGCATAAAACTTAACAGTCTAGCAGATAAATGCACCACCAGAAGTTCAGAAGATCATTTCATTTGACCTGACTGTTACGTTTTCATGATGTATTGTCCGATGGAGCACCATAAGCCTCGCCTTCATTTCCCCTAGGCTCCTGAACAACATTGCAAATGTCTGATAGTCTGGTTTCAAAACCATGCATATCTTGACGACATTGAGCAATGTTTCTCCTTGTTTCACAAAGGGTCTCTGTTAGGGAATGGACTTGTGTCTGGAGCACAGATACAACATTGCTTTGAGCTTGCATATCTTGATTATGAGGCAGTTTGGATGATATTGCCTTAACAACCAACCCAGTATTACGCAGGAACGTGCTTTTGGCACTGTTAGTGGACAGGTACTGACCCACTGCAGCAAGAGCTGACATTGCGGTTATAGTTGCCTCGCCACCTTCAGAAGGTGGCGGTTCCATCATTTTTCCATAGCTCGCTGAAAAGTTGAGGTTTTACATTAGTAGTACCAGAACAGAAGATATTAAGGAGGCAGTAAAACCAAACAAAATAGCTTTGGTCTATATACAGAACTTATTTTGGTGAACCCATGTAAAATATTAGTTGTATTTTATTGCAAAATACATAATAAAACCAGCTTCCAAACATATGACCATGTACCATCGCTAATGTATTGTCTATCTCTTCACATTGTATTGGGGGCTAAGGATAAAGAGACGAAGTTTATAATATGGTAAGCATGGTATGACATCATTCATATCACAAAATAACTAAGAACAGACAAACAAGCAATTGTAACGTTGTGTGGGCAAGTCCAACACGGAACTAGATTACGGGTCAAGATCAAAGGAACATCACTCCTCTCTTTTAAATCTTGTAAGGTGCAATGATACGCTAAGACAATTGTGTATAAAATTGAAAAGAGTAATAGACATTGGCTGCAAACCATGCAGTTCAAGGCACATGTCAGAGTAAGTAGTAGTTAAAAGGCATGAGGATTAAGGACTTACAACAGCAGCTTTGACTGGTGTAGTCATGCCCTTCTTCTTGCTGGTGTGACAGTCCTTAAAGATTTCCACAACATTTGGTTCAGGTACTTTTTGGTCCTTGCGGGCTTTCCTCTGCATTTCGAACAAGTCAATATAGATCTGATAATATGGTACAGCGAAAAGAGTGAAACAGCAGCTAATTACAAGAGCGTCGCAGTGTGCAATATAGCTACGAGATCCTGTCGTCTGTTGGAATTTCACTTTCGTACGGTTGGCCTTGTTCTTTGAACAGTTCACCTACAAGAAGATAGATTTGTGTGGCACATGCGTAAATAGGACTTCAACATGTGATCTAATCACATATATATAATGTACCTGATACTTCGGATCAGACCAGTGTTTAACAAGGCCCCTCCAGTCTTCATCCGATATATTTTCCACTGGAGATGTTTGGGAAAGTTCACTGTTAGCCTTGCCTTCAAAGTGAGTTTTCCTCAAGTTATACCGATACTGTCGCAGAGTAGACTTGAAAACATGGGTGCAGGCTTGTATGGTTGCATCATCTTGGCTATCCAACTTGAACCTCATCTGTTGAAAATTATGGGAGTCTCATTATCAGCAACCTAGAAAGTATGGGACAGAGCAAGACGATATTACTAGTTTCCATACATAACCATACTTACAGATAAATGGTCGAGGAAGGTGTTGAACTGGGTTTCGTCTTTGTCATTCCTGTACTGAATCCATGTTGGGAGGATACGTACATGACACCTAACGGCAACCGCTGCCTCTGATACTAACTTGGCTGACTCTATAGCATCACGTGGCCTTTTTAAACCTGCCTCAAAACGGATCTCCATTCTTCCTCCTCTAGATTTAGTTAACCTATCAAGCATTATACCTGATGTTTGTTTCCTCTTGCGCCTAGGTGCTAGTCCAACAACGAACATAGGAAGTGTTAGTGTACATCAAACTGTGAGACTACATATAAAGAAGCATGCAACTGTAATTTGACTCCAGCAACTACCTTCTTGCTGTTGAAGCTCACAAGGTTCATCTGATATTGCCAACTCGTCTTGTGTCAAGAGTGCTTGGGAAGTAGTGTCAGGTGGCAAGGGATCTTGGGAACGTGCTGCTAGCTCAGTTGACGCACGAGTAAGTCGTGCAACTGGTAGTACTGTGGTAGGTGTTGCAAGAACTAGGGCTGTCTCTGCTTGTTTGGTGGCAGCTATTTGTTTCTATTTGGCTTTTTTTGCAGCTCGTGTAGAATGGGATGCCGTGTTTGTAGAATTTTCCGCTGGACTTTGACCTTGTAGTGCACCATCAGTACCAGCAGAATCTGTAGGATTCATCCGCTTCTCATTCCCTGCCATTCTGTGTTTCTTCCTCTTTCTCTGTGCCATGTTAAGTCAAGCCGACAAGAAAAACGAATAAAAATTTAGTTCTTCAGAACAAATTGATGCATGATGCAGACGAATTGAACTTTGATGTTAGACAACCACATGATAGGAGGATGTAATATGTATGAAAAACAGGACGGAAGAGATAACCAGAACTATGATGTGTAAACTAAGAAGAAGACATTTCACCAAATTAGAAGCAATGCAATGGAAGGTAGACACCATATGAAAGATGCTACAAATATCGCTCTACCAAGTTAACAGTGTCTCATCATAAATGGCGTTTAAACGAATGTGAAGTAGTACAAGAAATAAATCATATGCAAGATGCAAACAACGTCACACTACCACGTTAGAGGTCTCTTGTTATTAGTGCCATTGCATATTCGCAACATTGCATATTCACAGCTTATGATGTGTAAACTAAGGAGAAGGCATTTCAACAAATTAGAAGCAATGAAAGCTAGACACCATATGAAAGATGCAACGAATATCACTCTACCAAGTTAAAACTGTCTCGTCATAAGTGCCATTTCAACAAATTAGTAGTACAAGCTAGAAAAGAATGTGAGAGGTAACCTATATCACACTCCGAAGTCAAACGTGTCTTATGATAAGTGATTGTTGTAGGTTACACAACAGTAGTAATTTGATGTAAGAACATGGTGTGATAGACATATATTGTATGTTCTAGAAACAGGAACACGTGTCTTATTCAAGTATAATGTGTAAAGTAAGCACATGGAATTCAACAAAATTAGAAGCAATACAAGCTAGACATGACACATAACATGCAACCACATATAACAGTGCCAAGTTAGAGGGAGCACCGGTGATGCTGCAGTAGGGGAGACATGCTCATTAGAAACACAACTTTGTTGAGTGTCTATGCATGTGTTGTCTTGGAAATCATCTTGGGGATGTGGAGGAGTAGAAAATGTAGAGGCCCTCCATTCGAAAGGAGCGCCTTTATCCGCTGCCTTGCTAACTTCCTTCCGCTTTATTGATTTTGAATTGTCAAGTAAAACCGACAAGAAAAAGCAATAAAATTCTCTCTTCAGAACTCATTCATGCATGATACTGACAATCACTACTTTGATGTAAGGCAAACACATGATACCAGGATGGAATATGTACGAAAAACAGGACGACATGGCATGTTCACAACTGTTTGTGTAAACTAAGCAGAAACCATTCCAGCAAATAATAAGCAATGCAAGCTAGACACCACATGAAAGATGCAACCAATATGACTCTGCCAAGTTAAAAGCGTCCCATCATAAATGGAATTTCAACAAATTAGAAGCAGCGCATGCTATAAATCATATGAAAGATGCAACTAATATCGCATTGCATATACTAAAGGTGTCTCGTCATGTTGATTGACGCGGGATACAAAAAAAACAATAGTTTTATGTAAGGACATGCTTAATATATAGATGTACTATGTACTAGATACAGGAAGGCATGTCACATTAACATGTATAATGTATAAGCTAAGCAGACTAGCACATGCAGTTTAACCAGATTGGAAGAATTACAATCTAGACACCATATGCAACATGCAACCACATATCATGCTGCCAAGTTAGAGCAAGCACCTGCGATGCTAGTGTAGGGGAAATGCTGTAATCAACTACAGAGCTATGTTCACTATCTTCATCTAGCATTTCTGTTTCTTGATAATCATGTCGGGAGGCTGACGCTGCATTCTTTAAATGACGAGTAGTCCCCTTGCCTGCCTGCCTCGTCATAAGTGATTGATGAGGGATATACAAGAACACTAGTTTGATGTAAGAACATGGTTAATACACAGATGTACTAGTATGTACCAAAAACAGAAAGGCATGTCATATTCAAAGGTATAATGTGTAAGCTAAGGAGATGCAATTTAACCAAATTGGAAGCAATACAAGCTAGACATCCGGCAGGAGTGGTGAGCATGATCATCTAGGACCTGAGAGCCTGGTGGGAGGCGGGCTGCTTCGCCACCATCACAGCTTTTTAGTTGGCTTCCAGGTGATGCCTATCTTTGCTGGGCTTGTCACTGGCTCGGCCAGTGCCCTCACTAGCTATTTGTCTTTTGGTGCTCACGGGATGGTGGTTCATGTAAAAAAATATCTTTCCTTATCTTACCGACTTCGGCCTTTCGAATACAAGCTAGACACCATGTGGAACATGCAACCACATATGACACCGCGAAGTTAAAGCAAGCACCTGGGATGGTGGTTCATTGCGAGCGAGGTCATCAACTCCAGAGCTACGTTTACCGTCTCCATCTGCTGACACTGCACCCTTTATAGCGCTGTAACGTGTCTTTCCTACCCGCATAGAAGCTGGAGCGACTTCTCTCTTTTCTTTTTGGCTTCTCTCATGGCAGCAGAGTCTGAAATACCGTTGCATAAAAACACAATAGTGAGAGTAAGGGTGAAGTGTGTGCAGAACTAGTGCACTGTAAAAGTAGCAGATAGCAGGTGGCTGGAAAATAAATGACAGGAGACATATGATAGCCCTTCAACATTGCATGGCAAACAAAATTAGATTCTACTTCGTATGATTTTGTAATATATGAGCACAGGAAATGCAGGTACTCCTCCAGCACACCACCACATGTGGTCATATCTAAGATAACAGTCGACTGAAAATAAATAGGTCAGTTGATTTTGTTAATGAACCGTCCGATCTATAAGGAACGGGCAGATGGCCTTCGTCTACCTCCCGCCAGTCATTGTTGACGATCTTTCTCGAACCACCAGCGACCACCGGCCCAGACCCCTGCCTCTGCCGCCCCGTCCTCCCATCGACCTCACACCACCGCCGTGCTTGGCAGCGCCCCCAGGCCATCCCTTTAATCCCGGCCGACCTCCAGATCAGGCGCCAGTAGCTCTAGGCCGCACACGCCCCTAAGATAAACACCAAGGCGCTGCTTCCCCGGAGTAATAGGCGTACTAGCGCCTGTTACGCCGGGGAATTCTTCCGTTAATTGGGAATCAACTGGCCAGAAATTGAAATTCAGGGGGGCGACTGTAGGATCGGAAGTATGTCTAGAGGGGGGTGATTAGACTACTTGACCAAATAAAAACCTAACCTTTTCCCAATTTTAGTTCTTGGCAGATTTTAGCAACTTTAGGACAAGTCAAGCAATCATCACACAATTCAAGCAAGCATGCAAAGAGTATATAGGCAGCGGAAAGTAAAGCATGCAACTTGCAAGAATGTAAAGGGAAGGGTTTGGAGAATTCAAACGCTATTGGAGACACGGATGTTTTTCCCGTGGTTCGGATAGGTGGTGCTATCCTACATCCACGTTGATGGAGACTTCAACCCACGAAGGGTAACGGTTGCGCGAGTCCACGGAGGGCTCCACCCACGAAGGGTCCACGAAGAAGCAACCTTGTCTATCCCACCATGGCCATCGCCCACAAAGGACTTGCCTCACTAGCGGTAGATCTTCACGAAGTAGGCGATCTCCTTGCCCTTACAAACTCCTTGGTTCAACTCCACAATCTTGTCGGAGGCTCCCAAGTGACACCTAGCCAATCTAGGAGACACCACTCTCCAAGAAGTAACAAATGGTGTGTTGATGATGAACTCCTTGCTCTTGTGCTTCAAATGATAGTCTCCCCAACACTCAACTCTCTCTCACAGGGTTTGGATTTGGTGGAAAGAAGATTTGAGTGGAAAGCAACTTGGGGAAGGCTAGAGATCAAGAATCATATGGTAGGAATGGAATATCTTGGCCTCAACACAAGGGTATGTGGTTCTCTCTCAGAACATGTAGGTTGGAAGTGTAGATGTGTTCTCATGGCTCTCTCCACGAATGAAGAGGAGGTGGAGGGGTATATATAGCCTCCACTTAAAATCCAACCATTACACATAATTTACCAATCTCGGTGGGACCGAATCAACAAACTCGGTTGGACCAAAAAGGTAAACCTAGTGACCGTTAGAGATTTTCGGTGGGACTGACATGCATCTCGGTAGGACCGATATGGTTAGGGTTTGGGCATAACATAATCTCGGTGAGACCGATTACACAAACTCGGTGAGACAGATTTGGTAATTAGCTAACCAGAGAGTTGGTTAGGCAAACTCGGTGGGACCGATTTGCTCTTTCGGTGAGACCAAAAAGTTACAAAAGGGAAACAGAGAGTTTGCATTGCAATCTCGGTGGGACCGATCCGCTCTTTCGGTGAGACTGAAAAGTTACGAAAAGGAAACAGAGAGGTTGCAATCCCATCTCGGTGAGACCGAGATCCCTATCGGTGAAACCGATTTGCTAGGGTTTTGGCAGTGGCTTATGACATATGAAACTCGGTGGCGCCGGATAGAAAGAATCGGTATGACCGAGTTTGGCTTAGGGTTTAGGTCATTTGTGGAAGTGGGAAAGTAGTTGAGGATTTTGGAGCATATCATTAAGCACATAAAGCAAAGGGCTCATTAAGAAACACCTCATCCCTCCTTGATAGTATTGGCTTTTCCTATGGACTCAATGTGATCTTGGATCACTAAAATGTAAAATGAAGAGTCTTGAGCTTGAAGCTTTAGCCAATCCTTTGTCCTTATCATTTTGAGGGTTCCACTTTCACCATTCATGTCATGCGAATCATTGAGCTTTCCTGAAATAGTTGTCTTGGAATAGCATTAGCTCAATGAGCTATATGTTGTTATGAATTACCAAAACCACCTAGGGATAGTTGCACTTTCAGCGACGGACCTCTAGCTAAGGTGAAATAGTATATGAGGAGAAACCTTGTGCATCGCGAGTTACTAGGAACATCTAGTATCAAGAAGAAGCGGTCAACTAGTGTCTTCTGTGGGATGAATACCGTGCAAGCAGAGACGTAAGATTTGCACGAATAAAGGAAGAGGAGTACCTTTTTCGGTTGCCGGTGTCTTCACCTCCACATGTCGCGCCGATCTTCTTTTTACCAGGGAAACCGATGTTCTGGAGGGTGCAGGCTTGGACGAACCCATGGCCAAATTGTTGACTGTGTTGCCGTGGCCATATGTCGGCGAAGGGGAAGCAGATCCGAGGCGGCGAAGGACGGCGTAGCAGGAACAGCTCTGGTGCGGTGGAGGGTGGCAAAGTTGGAGTGGCAGCGGTGAGGCGCATGACGGCGTGGTTGAACTGGCTCGGGTACGGATGGCTCGGCCTCGGCTTCAACTACTAGCCGTGGAGGGCGTTGTGGTTGAGGTTGCGGTGGACGACGACGTCGGGGTATCGGCTCCGGCGTGATGGAGGAGGGTGGCGGTTGATGGGTGGGATGGGTGGCGGACGGAGGACGCCGGGGTTTCGCGGCTGGTGGAGAGGTAGTTTTGGCACCCATAGAGTACGAATGGGGAATCAGACGGGTGGGGGGAACCATGTTTCGGTCTGGGACGCGCTTGTTTTTGACTTTTTTGAACAGAAGATGGGACGCAATTGTTTGAAATTTGGGGAAAGTACAAACTTTGCCCCCTCTTAAATTTCGGACCTACTGCGGGTCAGGGGTAGGATGGTAATCCCAGGTGTCCCAAATAGTGGGCGGGAGCGATTTCGGCTGCGCGCACGTGTGCTTAGGCGGCCATTGTGTATGAATGTTTTTCGGATGCGGTTGCGTGGCGTCTAGATGAAGCTACAAACCTACCCCGGTTTAGACCTTTGGATGTCGGGCCGGTAGGTTTCACGGGTCGGAGTTATTAGAAAAGTAATTTCCTTGTACTACCAAACATTGGTCTCACGCGGTTTCGGGCGAGTAGAGGCTCTTTTGGCGCTTCGTTCGAAATTTTGAAACACAAGCATTCACGTTTAGAGTACTCTTGAACTATGAGGATTGACCTAAATAGACAACGTTATATTTGACCTTGTATGTTTGAAAACCTCATTTAATTATCCGCTTCTTTTTGAAATTTTGACACTTGAAAATCATATAACTACGATTATTTTGGAATGGAGGAGCTAAATTTGAATCTATTTTGTACACGACTACATATGCTATTATGTACAAAATCAGAGCAAAGATTGGTGCCCCCACAATTTAGGTATGGTTTACAAATGCCATGATATCAAATTCAAATAATTGAATGGACTTCATGTTGAATTCAATTTTTTTAAACCACCTTAAGTTGAATTCAAATGTATGCTAGTTCATAGGTAGCTATTTATAATGTCCATTGTGTAACTTTCATATGTATAATGTGCTTTACACACACAACATGAACTATACTCACGTTTATATTCGATTGCTAAAGCGATGCATTGTCTAGAGTTCAAAATACTAACTATGTGGATCAATTGTGTCAAATAATAACATAGACATGCTCAAATTCGATAGAATCTAGATGTCTGATGGATCAATGACCGCTCCTTACGCGAATTGCAAATATTATGATCCCATCCTAATATTTGGATACAATTTATATCTTTAATCAATGTGTAGAGCAGTCTTTTACGTTTAGTTTCACTCTCCATCGATGTTCTCTCACACATGCTCACACACTCTCTCCCGAGGTGTCTTTCTCGCTCACATGATCTAGATATAACCCTCCCTCCCTCTCGTAACCATTTACAACTATTTTCACTAACCTTTATCACAAGCACTCTTCCTCTCGCAAACATACACAGGCACAATCCTCATCGACCCTTTCTATATACATGGACCTGCCTACGTGTGTCATGTACGCACATTATCTTTATGTTTGTCTCTCATGCATTGTCTCACACCTCTCTTCCTAATCGACGAGTATGATTCTAGCAGAGCATTCTGTAGGATGCCCCTTAAAGTTAGGTTGGATGAATAGTAATATTAGAGATAAAGGGGTTACCTTAGTCCGAGAACCTAGGGTTACAAATCCTAGCCGGCTTTGTCAGTGGACACAGAGTCCTTCACAATTCTGCTATCTTTGTCTTGTACGGCTAGTCATCCATGGGTCTTCCTAAATGCGTCACGGGCCGACCAATGTGGCGCAAGACGGAACCGAACGATGGGCCTCACCTCGACCCACCTAACCTCACGCGGTGACACACCCTCTGCCCCCACGTCTTATTATCTTCTCACACCCACACATACCAACACAAACACCACACACACAGAAAATTTCTCCTGGTGCCTCTATTCCCTCCCCCTTGCATATACACACTCAAGGGAATGGAATCTCTTGTCGTGACGTCATA
>NC_041382.1:747554985-747576960 GCF_002162155.2 Triticum dicoccoides | reverse complement strand
GGCCCCTCTATCCATGCCTCTCTCGAATACTTAATACACACACATACCTCTCTAGGCCCTACCAAATACATCAACTACACATTCACACATGTTACATCACCTACCCATTGATCTAAAAAGCCCTCTCTTCACGTTTATTTCGCATACAACATTCCTTTTGAATAAAGTGTGGCCAAAAAATTATTTTAGAGTTTCTACATATATACAACATTACAAAGTTATATGGAGGAGTACGAACATTAATTTACATTGTATGGTGCCCACAATGATATTTATTCCGCACTATGAATTTGTATATTTTATACTATATACAAAGTTAGTCATAATAAAGAGAAACGAAGAGCATCTCTCTCTCCATCGCATACCCCCCTGTACGCCCCTTTCACGTATGCGCACAAAACTATCTCCAGGTCCTCTAAAAGTAAGCCCCCAGAAAATTCACGCATGTTTCATCTTTCTCTCGCGATATATGCAATGGCGATCATTGTATTTGAAGCGAAAGCACAATATGTACATTGGACTTCAGAATCCACTCATTACAGTTACCATTTACGTTTAGTGGTTATTATACAGTCACGGGCTCACCGTACAACTCTGTATTTGCTCATGACATGACTAGTTGACCAGTTAAACGCTCCACGTGGCACCTCTAGTGTTGCATCACATTATCTCACTACCATCGTGCCTACCTGTCGACTTGTATCTACTCTACATCTAAACTCTTATAAAATACATAAAATACACTCTTATAAAAAACAGAGTTGGTGATGTTGGTGTGCCTGCCATCCTGCAATATAGGCCGTCCGATTTATATCTGACGGATAGGAAAGAAACTATGGCAATTTTGCAAAAAGGTACCCACACATCTCTCCACATTTGCAAATAAGGCCTTCCCTCGTTCATCCTTTTCTCTCACAAGATAAACAAGTCATACAAATGCATCTTGATGTTACGTGCAACGCACGGGCATCTTGCTAGTAAGAATGAAAACAAACGACAAAAAAAATATTTGGACGGTGGTCCGAAGTCATGACCGCGGGCACAGCGGACAAGGTGGCCTTGTATGGTATGCTGAGCCATCTGTTTTAACACACAGGAGCTGGTGTGGTGACTATACACACACGCACGCATGCACACGAACTGCATCCACGCAACACTCACACAAACACATGCACCCACGCACGCATGCAACACTCACACGTACACTCGCAACCACGCATCCATGCAACACTCACACGCACGCACGCAACACTCACACGCACACACGCACGCATGCATGCACACACCAGTACACCACACGACCAACACACTCTCTCATGCTCAAGTGCTCAACCTACACGTGCATGCACACACATCAGGCCCTGACAGACACATACACAACCAGGTGATTCCCGCGCACGGGTTGGAGCCTTGTCGCGCCTGCGTAAATTTGTGTTTATCTGACCTTTTGCCTATGCGAACTGACAGGTGGGACCCACAAGGAACATGGTCAATTTAACTAGTCAACATGGCGCCACACAGACTATTTGGCTGGTCAACAGAGTGTAATCCGATGCTGAACTGTGAGCAAGTGACCGTATAATCACCGCAAAACGTATATAGTGACCGTAATCAGCTTATTCTGAAGTTCGGTGACCGTATTACGCTTTTCTCTCTGTAGGCCCTCCAAAACTACATCTCTACACGTTCTCGCATGTTACATCTAACAACTATGCAGTACAGCACTACTACTACACTCTAACACAATAAATCATATGTGTTTTTAGTTTTACTAGATATCATATTGTTACTTAAAATTATTCAGTTTGCATACATTAAAATTGCCTTTGAAATGTATGGCCAGTATCATCTACTGCGTGGGAAAAATCCTGCCCTTTCCTGTTTAATCGGGTTTGTATCGATGGATCGTGCGAAACAGCAAAACTATAGTAATATACAGTACAAGTGACAGTTCACTGGGCCCTCGTGGCGTCTACTCCTCCGTCGTAAGAGTGGAGCGCTCACTTTCATAAATCTTCTATTCCCTTTCGCCGACATGTGGGACATCAAGCTACCGGGTCCACGTGCCATACCGGAATACAGTGCAGAGCAGCCGGGGTGAAGCACCCCAGTCATGGCGCCGGCATAGTAATGAGCAATGAGGCGTCAAATCACAAAGCTGCACCTTTCCCGCAGTTAAGTTGGAGGGACGAAGCAATCATCATTTCACTCGTTGCTGAGTCTGCTTGTCCCTCATCTTCTTCAACTTAACCACGTGTTGCTTCTGCCGTTGTTCTACCTCATGTGGGACGCGGATCGGCTTGGTAAGGCACTGCACGTGGGACCGCATGTTAGCAAACCGCCAGGACAACGTCCTCCGAAAATAAGAAGCCTAATCCTAGACTTACAAAGGGCTACATAGCTGCTACGTACACTTTCCATCTAATCTATACATGCCCCCCTAATTTTCAGGTGGGGTGGGCCTAATCCTCTCCTTTAATCCAATCAAATAGTCCCACATCACATCAGTTCGTAACTTTACGTAAACCATTACATGGATGTAGCATTGCTCAAATAAGAAACCTCCCCCGCCATCCGCGCGGCAAAATCACCTCCTTTTTACTAATCTTGATTCTATAATTTTTAGATCAATATAATTGAGATTTGTATAGATAGCACACAGGAGCAAAACCAAGTGGTATGGTTAAGGGCATCCACAATGTGTAGCCAAATGTGAAAATAGCTTTTGGCATCGTGGGGACCATTGTGGACGGTGTTTCCAAAGCCAAAAAGATGGAACCGAAGCTCGCTCATTGATTGATTGAAGGAATAGAAAAATGCAACGTCTCTCCTCTTTCTCCCATGCTTGGACGCATGTAGTACAGTATAGAGCATAGAGTCTACTCCCCCGTCCCTTCTATCACAAATCACAAAGCAGTGAGGCGTCAAATCACAAAAGCACGGACAAAGCAACCATCATTTCACTCTTCGCTGACTCCGCTTCTCCATCGTCTTCTTCGAGAAACCATCTCACCGCACTAGTACTCCTAGTAGTACTAGTAAAGGACTTCCTGGATGCAAATAAGGCAGTTGTCTCGGCTTGCAGGCGGCACTTGCAAATGACTTACCGTGGTCTCCCTCTGCACTTCGCCAAACCACCAAAAAAAAGATATCGTCGATGTCACCGCAATGGGGAAGGAAGTCAAATATAGTTACTACCTCCATTTTTTTGTACACAAGGCCAGTATATCAAAATTACAATTTGCAAAGGGCCACTAACACTAATTGAGGCAAAATTGATGGGGTTAGCAACCAAGGACATTAATATCCCCTGCATGCATGCGGAAGTGAGAAGGTTGGTTTGCATGACACTGCATTAATCAAGCGATGAGGAGTGAGATGGTTAGCTCTTTGGTCTTTGGAGAAAAAAATACGCATTAATTGACACATGAAACGAGGATTTGTATCGATTAAATCCCGCGAAGGAAAACCCCGCCTTTCTTTTTGAACACTAGTACTCCTAGTACGTACGTACTTATCCTGTTTGGGTCTAGGCCTTGCATTGCCAAACTTCGCCACACATTTTTGCCAAGCTTGCCTAAAGTTTTCAAAATGAGGAGGTACACTTGCGCACGGCTATCGCAGTCGCACTGCACCCTCACACGGTCGCTCCTGCACGCCACGGTCGCACCGCACCCTCACACAGTCGCTCCTGCACGCCGCAAACCCAACCAAGGGAACGCACCATCACTGACACGTGCTGTCGCATGTGAACAAACCAAACTCAGCCATCCTATCGCTGACACATAATTTTCGTTCATAGAGTATGTTTATCCAACCGCATGTTGGGGATTATCCGTACGGCCCGTGCGGTGGTCTGTTGGGGAAGAAGAAGAGGTGAGGAAGAAGGAAAGAAGGGTTAGGAGACGTAGGATATTCATCTAACCGCTTGAAATGGTAGACTGACCCAAGTTATGCGACTTGCATAACAAATATATGTTTTTACACAGCAAGAGATCCATAAAAACATAAACATAAAGAAAAACTATCACTGCTCGCGGAAAGAGACGGCCTCGTCGTCTTTGGCTGCTGGCGCGAACCAGCCGTCGCTGCCGACGTGTGTCTCCGCACCGTGGTTGTCCTCGGCCTCCAGCTACTCGTAGAAGCGGAGCGTGCAGGCGCTCTGCACGGACGAGAGCACAGCCCGGTTCAAGTCGAGGACGTCCGGTTCCGCCTGCAGGAGGGCCTCGATGGCACCGGCATCCGCACGCTCCGTGTCGAGTCGAGCCTCCGCCGCCCGGTTCAAGTCCAGGACGTCCGGTTTCGCCTGCAGGAGGGTGTCGATGAGAGCGGCATCCGTGCGCTCTGCGTCGAGTCGAGCCTCTACTGCCTGGTTCAAGTACAGGACGTCCGGTTCCGCCTGCAAGAGGGCCTCGATGGCAGCGGCATCCGCGCGCTCTGCCTCAAGTTGAGCCTCCGCCGCCCGGTTCACATCCACGACATCCGGTTCCGCCTGCAGGAGAGCCTCGATGGCAGCGGCATGCGCGTGCTCCGCGTCGAGTTGAGCCTCTGCCTCCCGGTACTTCTTTAGTATCGCCATGTTGAACCGCTGGTCCGCCTGCACCATGGGGGACTCGGATGCCGGCACGAAATCGACGTCCATCGTCTCATACCCATCGGGGTCCTTCTGCGCCGCGACCTCCGCCATGAACATTGGATCGGCTTCCTCCTTCTCATAGCTTGGCTCCAGAGAACTCGGGGATTGGCCCGCCGCAAAGCGAGCTTGGGAACGAAGGTCTGTGGCGCCGACCGCCGCCGCGATTTCTGCGCGGCGCACTGATACGTCTCCATCGTATCTACTTTTCCAAACACTTTTGCCCTTGTTTTGGACTCTAACTTGTATGATTTGAATGGAACTAACCCGGACTGACGCTATTTTCAGCAGAATTGCCATGATGTTGTGTTATGTGCAGAAAACAAAAGTTCTCAGAATGACCAGAAACTTCACGAAATATCTTATAAAAAATAATAATAAATCCTCGCCAAAGATGAAGACCAGGGGGCCCACACCCTGTCCACGAGGGAGGGGGCGCCCCCCTAGGGGGCGCCCCCTCCCTCGTGGGCCCCTGGAGACCTTCCGACACCAACTCCAAATCTATATATTTGCTTTCGGGGAGAAGAAAATAGAAGAGAAGAAATCATTGCGTTTTACGATACGGAGCCGCCGCCAAGCCCTAAAACCTCTCGGGAGGGCTGATCTGGAGTCCGTTCGGGGCTCCGGAGAGGGGGATTCATCGCCGTTTTCATTATCAACCATCCTCCATCACCAATTTCATGATGCTCACCGCCGTGCCTGAGTAATTCCATCGTAGGCTTGTTGGACGGTGATGGGTTGGATGAGATCTATCATGTAATCAAGTTAGTTTTGTTAGGGTTTGATCCCTAGTATCCATTATGTTGTGAGATTGATGTTGCTATGACTTTGCTATGCTTAATGCTTGTCACTAGGGCCCGAGTGCCATGATTTCAGATCTGAACCTATTATGTTTTCATGAATATATGTGTTCTTGATCCTATCTTGCAAGTCTCTAGTCACCTACTATGTGGTATGATCCGGCAACCCCGAAGTGACAATAATCGGGACCACTCCCGGTGATGACCATAGTTTGAGGATTTCATGTATTCACTATGTGCTAATGCTTTGTTCCGGTTCTCTATTAAAAGTAGGCCTTAATATCCCTTAGTTTCCATTAGGACCCCGCTGCCATGGGAGGGTAGGACAAAAGATGTCATGCAAGTTATTTTCCATAAGCACATATGACTATATTTGGAATACATGCCTACATTACATTGATGAATTGGAGCTAGTTCTGTGTCACCCTATGTTATGACTGTTACATGATGAACCGCATCCGGCATAATTATCCATCATCGGTCCATTGCCTACGAGCTTTCCATATACTGGTTTCCGCTTATTTACTTTTCCGTTGCTATTGTTACAATCACTACAAAATACCAGAAATATTACTTTTTCTTCCTTTACTTTTGTTATCGTTACCACCAGTATCATATTACTTTGCTACTAAACACTTTGCTGCAGATACTAAGTTTCCAGGTGTGGTTGAATTGAAAACTCAGCTGCTAATACTTGAGAATATTCTTTGGCTCCCCTTGTGTCGAATCAATAAATTTGGGTTGAATACTCTACCCTTGAAAGCTGTTGCGATCCCCTATACTTGTGGGTTATCAAGACTAATTTCTGGTGCCGTTGCCGGGGAGCATAGCTCTATTCGTGGAGTCACGTGGGATTTATATCTGCTGGACACTATGAAGAACTTGAAAGGCGAGAAAACAAAAATTTATCCCTCAACTACGAGGGGAGGTAAGGAACTGCCATCTAGCTCTACACTTGATTCACCTTCTGTTATGAGTAAGCTTGCGACACCTAAACCTGCTTCTGCTATTCGTTCTGATATGTCGCATGTTATTGATGATGCCACTTCTGCTATGCATGATACTTATGATGAAACTACTTCTATGCCTGATAATATTGTGCCCCTTAGTGAATTTCTTGATGAACAAATTGCTAGGGCTAGAGAGAAAGAAATTATTGAATCTGATTATAATGATGAAAGTGATGATGAAGAGAGGCCTGTTATTCCTGAGGGTTATGTTTATTATATGGAATCTTCTGCCGCTATTTTAGCTTGCAAAGATAGTCGTGAACTTAAGAGGCTATTAATTAAATGGAACAAGGAATCACTTAGAGATAAAATGAGGCCTGACCTTGCTTTTGCTACCTCACCTATTTGTGTTCCCGATAAGGATTATGAATTCTCTGTTGATCCTGATATAATTACTTTGGTTGAATCTGATCCTTTCCATGGCTATGAATCTGAAACTGTTGTGGCACATCTTACTAAATTAAATGATATAGCCACCCTGTTCACTAATGATGAGAGATCTCGTTACTTTTATATCCTTAAAATATTGTCGTTCTCATTAAAGGGTGATGCTAAGATATGGTTTAATTCTCTTGATCCTGGTTGTGTGCGTAGTCCCCAGGATATGATTTATTACTTCTCTGCTAAATATTTCCCTGCTCATAAGAAGAGAGTCTCCCACAAGCTTGGGGGAGGCTTCTAAAGTTACTTAATGCTTTGCCTAATCATCTTCTTAATAAAAATGAAATACTTGATATCTTTTATAATGGACTAACCGATGCTTCCAGAGATTACCTGGATAGTTGTGCTGGTTCTCTTTTCAGGGAAAGAACACCGGATGAAGCTGAGATTTTATTGAATAATATGTTGACAAATGAAAATAATGGGGCACCTCCTAAGCCAGCTCCTGCTCCAATTAATGATCCTATTCCTAAACCAACTCCGAAGAAGAGAAGTGTTCTATTTCTCAGTCCCGAAGATATGCAAGAGGCAAAGAAATCTATGAAAGAAAAAGGTATTAAAGCTGAAGATGTTAAGAATTTACCTCCTATTGAAGAAATACATGGTCTTAATTTACCACCTGTTGAAGAAACTTATGATCTTGATCCGTTACCTATTGAAGAACCTCCCGATCTTGATAACCCGACATAGGTAGTAAAGGTAAATTCTCTCTATAGATTTGATGAAGGTGATATTCCTCACTATAAGTCTGCTAGACAATGCTTAGAAGAGTTTGATAACTTCATTGTCAAACAAGAAAATTTCAATGCTTATTTTGGTAGACAATTAAAACAGAATACTTATATGATTAAGCACTTGGGTGATTATATGGCTAATATTAGAGGTGAACTTAAACTTGTTAGCAAACATGCTTCTATGGTTACCACTCAAGTAGAACAAGTACTTAAGGCTCAAAAAGAATTGCTCGATGAAATGAATAGTAAGAAAAATGATTATGCTGTTAGAGTGGCTACTAGAACTGGTAGAATGACTCAAGAACCTTTGTATCCTGAAGGCCACCCAAGGAGAATTGAACAAGATGCTCAGAGAAATAATATTGATGCACCTAGTTCTTCTAAAAAGAAGAAAAAGAAAAATGATAGTACTTTGCAAACTTCTAGTGAACCTATTGCTGAACTACTTGATAATCCAAATGATATATCTATGTCTAATGCTGAAACACAATCTGGCAATGAACATGAACCTAATGAAAATGTTAATAATGATGTTCATGATGATGCTCAACCTAGTAATGATAATGATGTAGAAGTTGAACTTGTTGATCTTGATAACCCACGATCAAAGAATCAACATTATGATAAGAGAGACTTTGTTGCTAGGAAACATGGTAAAGAAAGAGAACCTTGGGTTCAAAAACCCATGCCTTTTCCTCCGAAATCATCCAAGAAAAAGGATGATGAGGA
Source organism: Triticum dicoccoides (assembly GCF_002162155.2). Classification (NCBI taxonomy): domain Eukaryota; kingdom Viridiplantae; phylum Streptophyta; class Magnoliopsida; order Poales; family Poaceae; genus Triticum; species Triticum dicoccoides. The sequence continues at coordinate 747,568,613 of NC_041382.1, read as the reverse complement.
TTTTGAGGGCTTTTCTAAAATGATTAGACCTATCTTTTTGCGTATGCGATTGACTGATATGCTCAAAATGAATCCTTATGCTAAGTATATGAAAGATATTGTCACTAATAAAAGAAAGATACTGGAAGCTGAAATTTCCACCATGCTTGCTAATTACACTTTTAAGGGTGGAATACCAAAGAAACTTGGAGATCCAGGAGTACCTACTATACCATGCTCCATTAAAAGTAATTATGTTAAAACTGCTTTATGTGATCTTGGAGCCGGTGTTAGTGTTATGCCTCTCTCTTTATATCATAGACTTGACTTGAATAAGTTGACACCTACTAAAATATCTTTGCAAATGGCCGATAAATCAACTGCTATACCCGTTGGTATCTGTGAGGATGTGCCTGTTGTGGTTGCAAACATTACTATTTTAACGGACTTTGTTATTCTTGATATTCCCAAGGATGATAGTATGTCTATTATTCTTGGAAGACCTTTTCTTAATACTGCAGGTGCTGTTATTGATTGCAACAAAGGCAATGTCACTTTTCATGTTAATGGTAATGAGCATACGGTACACTTTCCGAGGAAACAACCTCAAGTTCATAGTATCAACTCTATTGGAAAAATTCCATCGATTATATTTGGAGGTTTTGAATTCCCTCTTCCTACTGTCAAAAAGAAATATGGTATACTTATTGTTGGGGATGTGCATATCCCCGTTGAGGTAACATACTGTTATTCGAAATTTCTCTGGTTTCATGTTAATCGGAATGAGTTTGTTAACAAGACTTGATCAACCTTGTTATTGGATTCCTTTTGATGAGCATGAGATGGATGAAACGAGAAGCACAACCTTCTGTACCCTCTTTATACTTTCTGGTATTTAGTTGAAATAAAGTAAAAATAGTATTTTCTGTCTGTTTCCTGACTTATCCATACAATATAAAAATATCCCGAAAATAAAAGTCCTCCAAATTCCATGCCAATTTAATATGATTTTTTCGGGAATATTTGAGGATTTATGGTACTGAAATCACCGCGGGGGGAGCTGCCACCTGGCCACGAGGGTGGAGGGCGCGCCCCCTGCCTCGTGGGCCCATGGTGGCCCTCCTCCACTTATTCCTGCACCCATCCTCTTCTTCTTCCTCCCACAAACATGAATATCTGGTTCAAGAACAAGTTCTAGCTCACCTTGCTGTGATTTTTGATCTCCTTGCTCAAAGCACCTCTTGCAAAACTGCTTGGGGGGATTGTTCTTTGGTATGTGACTCCTCCATTGGTCCAATTAGTTTTTGTTCTAGTGCTTTATTGTTTGCAAATTTGTGCTACATAGTTGGCCATGTTATTGAGCTTGCATGTTAAATTTATATGGTTCCAAGTAGTCCTAATGCTTGATATAGGCTCTAGGCACTTGTAGGAGTTGTTGCTATCAATTTTGTTGAGCTTTGTTCACTTTTGTTTGAAGTTACTAAAAATTTCAGAATATTTCAGAAAATGATGAAGAGACTTTTGAGGGGCTCATCTAGCCGAAGCTCGAAGGAAAAACAAATATAATTTGCCTCGTACTGCGGAGATCCGGCCGTGTGAATGGCCTTCCGATGACTTCTTGAGACGGGCCGGGATTTATGAGGATTTCTATTCATTGATTGAGAATGCCGGCCTCACCGACTTCCTCCGCGACCAACGTCATCAGTATCTCTTACTCACAAGTAGTCCCTAAGTAGAGTTTCATTTATATGACGTTGTTAAGAAGATGCCATTAGCTGAATTTTGCCAAGTCTGCAACATACCCCCTGAGGGCACCTTAGGGGAACCACACCGTAAAGAGGTGGAAGCACTCATTAACACTATCACTGTGGGAGAAACCAGGAAGGTTTCTGATGCAAGAATCATTAGCATACATTTTCCTGTTTTACGTTATTTTGCCATATTTGCCAGTTGTTGCTTGATTGGTCGTGGGAACTGTGGAAACCTTAATGTTCCTGATATTATTATTTTGTTCCATGGTTTATATCGCGATAACATTGTTAGTATGGGCTGAATTATTGCTAGACGGTTAAGTATGAACCGTACTAAGGGTCCCATCTTTGGAGGCATTTATGCTTCACGCCTCGCTGCACATTTTAACATACCTATTAGGCTTCATGATAAAGAAGAAAAATTATTGCCTAGTGCTTATTTAGATTATAAGAGTATGCTTGCGCATGATTTTATTGTTAAGGGCAGGGAAGGAGAGCTCAAATATAAATTATTCTTTCATAAACATCATCCCGGAACTATTACCTTGCCTGCTCCTTCCTTGTTTAATTTTGAACGACCTTATCTCGTTATGTGGGCTGCCGTCCAAGCCTACCGGAATCCTGCACCAACCCCGGAACAGGAACCACAAGATGAGCCTCCATGACAGTGTGTTTATTCTTGGGATCCGGCGATGGCTGTCTGCCAGTGGCAGTCAGAGTCTTCTTCATCACAGTATGACCCCGGTTATTCTCCGTCGCAGTACGACCCCAGCTACACCTACGGGTATCGGCCAGGCTATCCCTGGCAATAAACCAACTTAGGCCAAAAGCCTAAGCTTGGGGGAGTACGTATTTCTCACCGATATTACATTTATGTTCACACACGCTCATTGCTCGATGTCGGTGCTCATACTCTTTCACTATAATATCCATGCTAGTTTGTTTTCTTTTTCCTGCTTTCTTCTTGTGTGTTTGTTAAACCTTAAGAAAAACCAAAAAATTAGTAGTAGTTTATTTTTTTGCTATAGTAGTAATAATTAAAAAGAAAACCCAAAAATATTTCCCGTTCTTCTTTTGCTTATTGGGAGCTTTCCCGTGTAAATAGTTTTATTTCTTTTCTTTTCTTTGTGGGTCGATAGGAGAAGACCATAATTAAATTGTTGAAGTGGCTCTTATATGCATAATAGTTGATTTAACCAAGAGCCCATATTGCCTTGTCTTCTCGTGTTTATTGAATGCTCGCAGATTCCAGCTTAGTCCAATGCACGTAAACTCTTATTATTATTCACTTCGTTCGGTCGTGCAAGTGAAAGGCAATTATGATGATATATGATGGACTGACTGAGATGAGAAAAGCTGGTATGAAGTCGACCTCTCTTGCTTTTGTAAATATGATGAGTTCATCGATCTTGATTCAGCTTATTATGAATAAACATGTTTGCAATGGCAATTAGAGATCATAGTTGCTTGTGCCATGCTTGATTAGCTATGAGTTACAATGGTTTACCTTGCGTGCCAACATGCTATTGAGATGGTTATGATGTGGTATAGTGGGGTGGTATCCTCCTTTGAATGATTTAAGCGACTTGACTTGGCACATGTTCACGCATGTAGTTGAAACAAAATCAACATAGCCTTCACAATATTTATGTTCATGGTGGATTATATCCTACTCATGCTTGCATCCAATGTTTATTAATTTTAGTGCATGTACATGGCTGTTGTCGCTCTCTAGTTGGTCGCTTCCCAGTCTTTTGCTAGCCTTCACTTGTACTAAGCAGGAATACTGCTTGTGCATCCAATCCCTTAAACCCCAAAGTTATTCCAGATGAGTCGACCATACCTTCCTATATGCAGTATCTACCTGCCGTTCCAAGTAAATTTGTATGTGCCAAACTCTAAACCTTCAAATAAACGTTCTGTTTTGTATGCTCGAATAGCTCATGTATCAACTAGGGCTGCCCTTATCTTCCATGTTAGGCGGGTTATTCTCAAGAGGAGTGGACTCCGCTCCTCACTCACGAGAAAATGGCTGGTCACCGGGATGCCCAGTCCCATGCTTTATGCAAACTAAACCAAAATTAATTGCAAACAAAACTCCCCCTGGGACCTGTTGCTAGTTGGAGACACTTGTTGTTTCGATCAAGTCATGGATGGATGCTTGTTGGTGGAGGGGGAGTATAAACTTTACCATTCTGTTTGGGAACCGCCTATAATGTGTGTGACATGGAAGATATCGCCATCTCTTAGTTGTTATGTTGACAATGAAAGTATGCCGCTCAAAATATTATTTATCTCTATTTCAAAACCGAGCTCTGGCACCTCTACAAATCCCTGCTTCCCTCTGTGAAGGGCCTATCTATTTACTTTTATGTTGAGTCATCACCCTCTTATTAAAAGCACTAGCTGGAGAGCGCAGCTGTCATTTGCATTCATTACTGTTAATTTATATTGGGTATGACTATGATTGGATCTCTTTTACCATGAATTACAGTGTCTAGTCAGTCCTTGATCTTTAAAGGTGCTCTGCATTTATGTTTTGCGGTCTCAGAAAGGGCTAGCGAGATACCATCCTGTTATATCATACTATGATTGTTTTGAGAAAGTGTTGTCATCCGAGATTTATTATTATGGCTCGCTAGTTGATTATGCTATTGATATGAGTAATTATGTGACCTAAGAATTATTGCAAATGTGGTTAGTTATAGTATTTGCTAAAAACTTGAATGCTGGCTTGATATATTTACAACAACAAGAGCAAACAGAGTTTGTAAAAGTCTTTCTTTTTCTCTTTCAGTTTATCAACTGAATTGCTTGAGGACAAGCAAGGGTTTAAGCTTGGGGGAGTTGATACGTCTCCGTCGTATCTACTTTTCCAAACACTTTTGCCCTTGTTTTGGACTCTAACTTGTATGATTTGAATGGAACTAACTCGGACTGACGCTGTTTTCAGCAGAATTGCCATGATCTTGTTTTATGTGCAGAAAACAAAAGTTCTCGAAATGACCTGAAACTCCACGGAATATCTTATAAAAAATAATAAAAAATCCTCACCAAAGATGAAGACCAGGGGGCCCACACCCAGTCCAAGAGGGTGGGGGCGCCCCCCCTAGGGCGCGCCCCCTACCTTGTGGGCCCCCTGGAGACCTTCCAACGCCAACTCCAACTCTATATATTTGCTTTCGAGGAGAAAAAAATAGAAGAGAAGAAATCACCACGTTTTACGATACGGAGCCGCGCACTACAGGAAACTGCTAGTTTGCCGTCAGTGAGCGGCTTTGCCGTCAGCATTTCGTCGGGGTAGACGGCAAAGAAAATTTTGCCGTCATGAGCTTACGGCAAAGTATGACTAACGGCAAATCTGCTCTTTGCCGTCTGTGAGCGCACTAGCTGACGGCCAACCTAGAGAAAGGATGACGGCAAAGAAATCAAGACGGCAAACTGGCTCTTCGCCGTCTGTTGTTTCACTGAGTGACAGCAAAGGGTGGACACGTGTCTAGTTTGACGGTAGGTAACGGTGCCCCAGATTTGCCGTCTGTGTTTGTCATCCACTGACGGCAAAGTTAGTTGCTTTGCCGTCTGCCTGCTGTCCTACTGACGGTGAACTAAAAGGAAAAAAACCTGGCACCGAGCATGGCTTTGCCGTCTCCTTTTGTTCCCACTGACAGCAAAATAATGGAAATTGAGAAAAGAAAATCCCCCACCCGACCGCATCTCCCCGATTGCTCTGTCTCGACCTCACGCTAGGTTATCCCCGCCCGTCCACGGCTCGACCGCGCCGCCGCCACCGCCCGTCCCCGGCTCCACCGCGCCGCCGCCGCCCGTCTCCACCTCCACCGCGCCGCCGCAGCTGGTCCCCGCCTCCACCGAGCCGCCGTCGGGACCCTTGTCCACTGCGCCCCCCACCCGTCCTCCTCCAATGGCGCGACCACCACCGGGCCATCCTTCCCTGCCCTAGAGGCACGGCTGCCGTGGGCAGCACCGCCGCCGGCTCCCTCCTACGCATCCGCCGCCGCTGGTCACCACCGAAGCGGGGCACCACCTCCCCCTATGCCCCACCCCACGGTGAGCACCGCTCCCATCTCTGTTCATATTCTTTTATAGATGGATAGATGTATGGATTGCAGTATATGTGGATGGATTTATAGATGTATGCAAGGATGGATGCGTAGATGGATGTATGGATGATTGGCTGATGGATGTATCCCTTTCCATTTTCTTCTGCCTAAATTTTTTTAGTATAAGGCAGCCTTGTGCTTGTCCATGCTGATTTGCTGATGGATGTATGGATGATTTGCTGATGGATGTATGGATTATTTGCTGATGGTTGTTCTGCAAGGCAAAATTTCAACTTTTGATTAATGCTCGTAGGAAATTAAATGCTTAGTTTTTTGCAACATGCTTAGATTGGAGAAGACAAGCCAGAGAGTCTAGTCTTGCTACACATATATATAGTTGTCAACTGTGAGATGATGTTGATAATGTTTTTATCAGATTGTTTCACGAGTGCTTATGTTGGTTGTGCCGGTGCTTTTCATGTGCAGGGATTTTCTCTTCACCTCGAGGAGCATTGTCCGTCCCGTTGCCATTGCCATTGTTGTTCGACTACCGCCTCTACGGTCTCGGGGCGAGCTTGACTGTCATCTCCTCCCCCTCCCCTATTTGCTTCGTTCCGGTCGTCGTGCCGATGCCACTAGATTTTATTTTCATGTCAAGTCTCGTAACCTATGCGTCTCCCGTTCGAAAGGGTGGCATCTATAAATATGCATGTCTTTGCATATTTATAACCGTCGTCCTTTCAAATTGTCCATGTTATCCATGGACAGCCTGAGTACGTGTAGATTGGGTTTCGTTTCCCGTGCTCTACTTCGGTCCTCGGCAAAATTTCGTCAGCGCCACCTCGTTGTTCTCCGGGTGCACATTCTCTCGGCTTGTTGTCGAGACGTGTATCTGGAGAACAGCGGGGAGGTGCTACCAAAATTTTGCCGAGGACCAGAGTAGAGCACGGGAAACGAACCCAATCTACACGTACTCGGGTGGGATTAGGACCCATCTTTACCTATTAGAGATAGGATTCAATCCATGAATGCACGTTTCCCTTTTGTATGGTTAAAAAATAAAACCATGGCGTAAATAATATGACAATGGTAATTAGGTGTGTATCTAGTCTTAATTACATTATACATATCTTGATGAATATGAATTTGGTGCCCCTACTATTAGTGCAAGTACCAGTATGGATGATCGTGAGTGGATGTACACTAGACACCCTAGTCAGGCTGGCATGACCACTGAATGGGTGAAGAAGACCAACGAATTTGTGGAGGCAGCATTTGCTAGAGGCCAAACAAAAAGTTGGTGCCCCTGCTTGAAGTGTCGCAACGGCACATAACAGTCGAAGAAGACGATGTGTGTGCACCTGCAGAAGCATGGGTTTAAGCATGGGTATACCCGATGGACCCTTCATGGCGAGCCTGAACGTAGCAGAGAGGAGGTGGTGCGTCGGCGAACCGACAACAATGGTACCGGGATAGTTGACATCGTAGCTGACTTCAACGATGCACGTGAAGAGGGATCAGAGGAAGAACCGGAGGAGTCTGCGAGGGCCTTCTTAGAAATGCTGAATTCCTCACAACAACCTCTTCACGACCACACAAACCAATGTCAGTTGGATGCCATTGCACAAGCAATGTCTATAAAGACCCAGTTCAACATGAGCAGAGATTGCTTTAATTCGATGGTGACATCTTGGGGTCGCTCTCTCCCCGAAGGTCACAAGCTGGCTAAAAGATGGTATGAAGCGAAGAAAATCCTTCGTGCACTTAAGATGCCCTATGAGCAGATACATGCTTTGTTGGAAATATGCCCTAGAGGCAATAATAAATTGGTTATTATTATATTTCCTTGTTCATGATAATCGTTTATTATCCATGCTAGAATTGTATTGATAGGAAACTCAGATACATGTGTGGATGCATAGACAACACCATGTCCCTAGTAAGCCTCTAGTTGACTAGCTCGTTGATCAATAGATGGTCACGGTTTCCTGACCATGGACATTGGATGTCATTGATAACGGGATCACATCATTAGGAGAATGATGTGATGGACAAGACCCAATCCTAAGCCTAGCACAAAGATCGTGTAGTTCGTATGCTAAAGCTTTTCTAATGTCAAGTATCATTTCCTTAGACCATGAGATTGTGCAACTCCCGGATACCGTAGGAGTGCTTTGGGTGTGCCAAATGTCACAACGTAACTGGGTGACTATAAAGGTGCACTACGGGTATCTCCGAAAGTGTGTGTTGGGTTGGCAGGAATCGAGACTGGGATTTGTCACTCCGTGTAAACGGAGAGGTATCTCTGGGCCCACTCGGTAGGACATCATCATAATGTGCACAATGTGATCAAGGAGTTGATCACGGGATGATGTGTTACGGAACGAGTAAAAGAGACTTGCCGGTAACGAGATTGAACCAGGTATCGGGATACCGACGATCGAATCTCGGGCAAGTATCGTACCGCTAGACAAAGGGAATTGTATACGGGATTGATTAAGTCCTTGACATCGTGGTTCATCTGATGAGATCATCATGGAACATGTGGGAACACTAGTAGAAAACAGGGCTATGGTCCAAGCCGGCTCAGCCCATTAGTCCCGGTTCAGTCTAGAACCGGGACCAATGTGGGCATTGGTCCCGGTTCATGAGCCCAGGGGGCCGGCCGGGCCACGTGGGCCATTGGTCCCGGTTCGTCTGGACCTTTTGGTCCCGGTTGGTGGGACGAACCGGGACCAATGGGCCTCGCTCCTGGCCCACCACCATTGGTCCCGGTTGGTGGCTTGAACCGGGACCAAAGGCTCCCCTTTAGTCCCGGTTCATGCCACCAACCGGGACCAATGAGGTGCCTATATATAACCCCCTCGCGCAAGAGCAGAGCACAGTGCTCTATTTTTTCTGGCCGAGGGGGAGAGGGCTTTGTGGTGCTCTAGCTCACCTCCTATGCACATGAGGTGTTCGATGGAATGCCCGAGCCACACTACTTAAGCTTTCTCCTCTCGAAGCTCGACCTCCAAGCTCCATTTTCCTCGAGATTTGTCTAGATTTAGCGGTCCGTCACGCCCCGTCCCCGTCTTCACCGCCGTCGATCACCCTTGCCGATCTCATCACCAACACCACCGTGGTGAGCCTCTTGTTCTTATCTTCTTTCTGAAAGGAAAAATATTCTTACTTGTATGTTTAGATAGATACTTGTATCATTTTCTTACATTTATTATTGCATATTATATAGTGTGATGGTTTTGGTATCCGCCCCCGTCGGCCCTCGTCCTGTCTATGATTCGGATTTGGTATGTATATTATCTTTATAACTATTGGTTCATTTATTGTTTATGAAAATTATGCCGACCAACGTGACATAGATTTTATTTATCTAGGATGTATGTGAATCGGAAATGCCAACCGACCCTATTGTCGAGAGGTTAAATTTAGTTGAAGAAGAAAACAATTTGTTGAAGGAAAAAATAAAAAAAAATTGAGGAGGAGAAGATGATATTGGAGTTGCATGTTGCGGATGTCGTCGATGATCACAAGATCAAGATGGATGCAATGCGCTTGAAGATTAGAAATATTAGAAAATATGCCATTCATACCGAGGCTTGGTATCATTATGCCGTTGGATCAATTGTTACCTTGGTTGCGATTATGATCGCATTTGTTTTCGCATTGAAATGTTTTACATAGTTTCAATGTATGGTTTAATTAACTAGATGCTCTGGAGAGCTATATGTTGTTAGATGAGAACTATGTATGCACTTTGGTTTTAATGTGATGATGAACTTCTATTAATTTGGACACTTAATTATATATAATGCACACAGATGAACCGGCAATGGATGTACGGTGACAGACACACCCGCGAGTACATTAAGGGCGTGCATGAGTTTCTCGATGCAGCTGAGGCAAACAAGCAGAATGGTTTTATGTGTTGTCCATGCACTAAATGTGGGAATATGAGGTCTTACTCTAACCGGAAAATCCTTCACTCCCACCTGCTTTACAAGGGTTTCATGCCACACTATAATGTTTGGAGGAGGCACGGAGAAATAGGGGTTATGATGGAAGACGGCGAAGAAGAAGAGTACGATGACAACTATGTGCCCCCTGAATACGGTGATGCTGCAACGGGGGGAGCTGGTGAAGATCAAGAGGAACCAGACGATGTGCCCAATGATGCTGCCACGGGTGAAGCTGTTGAAGATCAAGAGGAACCAGACGATGTGCCCGATGATGATGATCTCCGCCGGGTCATTATCGATGCAAGGACGCAATGCATTAGTCAAAAGGAGAAGCTGAAGTTGGATTGCATGTTAGAGGATCACAAAAAAGGGTTATACCCCAATTGCGAAGATGGCAACACAAAGCTCGGTACCGTACTGGAATTGCTGCAGTGGAAGGCAGAGAATGCTGTGGCTGACAAAGGATTTCAAAAGCTACTAAAAATATTGAAGAAGAAGCTTCCAAACGATAACGAATTGCCCGACAGTACATACGCAGGAAAGAAGGTCGTATGCCCTCTAGGATTGGAGGTGGAGAAGATACATGCATGCCCTAATGACTGCATCCTCTACCACGGTGCATGCAAGGATCTGAACGCATGCCCCGTATGCGGTGCGTTGCGGTATAAGATCAGACGAGATGACCCTGGTGATGTTGACGGCGAGCCCCTCAGGAAGAGGGTTCCTGCGAAGGTGATGTGGTATGCTCCTATAATACCACGGTTGAAACGTCTGTTCAGAAACGAAGAGCGTGCCAAGTTGATGCGATGGCACAGTGAGAACCGAAAGAAAGATGGGAAGTTGAGAGCACCCGCTGACGGGTCGCAGTGGAGAAAAATCGAGAGAAAGTACTGGGATGAGTTTGCAAAGGACCCAAGAAATGTATGGTTTGCTTTAAGCGCGGATGGCATTAATCCTTTCGGGGAGCAGAGCAGCAATCACAGCACCTGGCCCGTGACTCTATGTATGTATAACCTTCCTCCTTGGATGTGCATGAAGCGGAAGTTCATTATGATGCCAGTTCTCATCCAAGGCCCTAAGCAACCCGGCAACGAAATTGATGTGTACCTAAGGCCATTAGTTGAAGAACTTTTACAGCTGTGGAATGGAAACGGTGTACGTACATGGGATGAGCACAGACAGGAGGAATTTAACCTTAAGGCGTTGCTGTTCGTGACCATCAACGATTGGCCCGCTCTCAGTAACCTTTCAGGACAGGCAAACAAAGGATACCACGCATGCACGCACTGTTTAGATGACACTGAAAGTATATACCTGGACAAATGCAGGAAGAATGTGTACCTGGGCCATCAATGTCAAAAGAAAGGCAAGCATTTCAAAGGCGAGGCAGATCACCGGAAGAAGCCCGCCATGCGCACCGGTGATCACGTGCTTGCTATGGTCAATGATTTACACTACGTAATCTTTGGAAAGGGTCCCGGTGGACTAGCTGTTCCGAATGACGCTGAGGGACACGCACCCATGTGGAAGAAGAAATCTATATTTTGGGACCTACCCTACTGGAAAGACCTAGAGGTCCGCTCCTCAATCGACATGATGCATGTGACGAAGAACCTTTGTGTGAACCTGCTAGGCTTCTTGGGCGTGTATGGGAAGACAAAAGATACACCTGAGGCACGAGAGGACCTGCAACGTTTGCACGAAAAAGACGGCATGCCTCCGAAGCAGTATAAAGGTCCTGCCAGCTACGCTCTTACGAAAGAAGAGAAAGAAATCTTCTTTGAATGCCTGCTCAGTATGAAGGTCACGATTGGCTTCTCGTCGAATATAAAGGGAATAATAAATATGCCAGAGAAAAAGTTTCAGAACCTAAAGTCTCATGACTGCCACGTGATTATGACACAACTGCTTCCGGTTGCATTGAGGGGGCTTCTACCGGAAAATGTTCGATTAGCCATTGTGAAGCTATGTGCATTCCTCAATGCAATCTCTCAGAAGGTGATCGATCCAGAAATCGTACCAAGGCTAAGGAGTGATGTGGCGCAATGTCTTGTCAGTTTCGAGCTGGTGTTCCCACCATCCTTCTTCAATATCATGACACACGTCCTAGTTCATCTAGTCGACGAGATTGTCATCCTGGGGCCCGTATTTCTACACAATATGTTCCCCTTTGAGAGGTTCATGGGAGTCCTAACGAAATATGTCCGTAACCGCGCTAGGCCAGAAGGAAGCATCTCCATGGGCCATCAAACAGAGGATGTTATCGGGTTTTTTGTTGACTTCATTCATGTCCTTAACAAGATAGGTCTCCCTAAATCGCGGTATGAGGGGAGACTGACTGGAAAAGGCACTCTGGGAAGAGACTCAATAATATGCAGGGACGGATATTCTTGGTCTCAAGCACACTACACAGTTCTACAGAACTCTACCTTGGTGACCCCGTATGTCGATGAACACAAGAACAGTGTGCGCTCCAAACACCCGGAGCAGTGCGACGACTGGATTACATGTGAACACATCAGGACTTTCAGCAGTTGGTTGGAAACACGTCTCAGAGGTGACAACACTGTTTGTGATGAGTTGTACTTGTTGTCCAGGGGACCATCTTTGACTGTATTGACTTACAAAGGATACGATATAAATGGGAATACATTTTACATGATCGCCCAAGATCAAAAGAGCACCAACCAAAACAGCGGTGTCCGCTTTGATGCAGCAACCGAGAGCGGAAAGGACACATATTATGGTTACATAGTGGACATATGGGAACTTGACTACGGACCTGATTTTAAGGTCCCTTTGTTTAAGTGCAAATGGGTCAATCTGTTAGGCAGCGGGGTATAGGTAGACCCACAGTACGGAATGACAACAGTAGATTTGAAAAATCTTGGGTACACTGACGAACCGTTCGTCCTAGCCAATGATGTGGCACAGGTTGTCTATGTGAAGGACATGTCTACCAAACCGAGAAAAAGAAAAGATAAGGAAGTGAATACATCATAGGATGAGCCAAAGCGCCACATAGTTCTTTCAGGAAAAAGGGACATCCTGGGAGTGGACGGCAAGACAGACATGTCTGAAGATTATGAAAAGTTTCATGAAATTCCTCCCTTCAATGTCAAGGCTGACCCAAGCATCCTGATAAACAATGAAGATTATCCATGGTTACGGCGCAATAAGCAAATGACACAAGCGAAGAAAAATTGAAGACTTTCTCCCGCAATAAGCAAATGCTATGTGGGTGAAATTATGATACCATCCCAACTTTCAACTTTTTCAGAGTTCATTTGAAATGCTTTCATGTCTTATGGTTCGAAACTTTGATACTTCGAAAGTGATTGTCCATTTTGTACACGAAGTGCATCAAGTTTTTGTCGTAACCCTCTCTACTTTTTGGAACATGCTATGTGGGTGAAATGATGATACCATGCCAACTTTCAACCTTTTCAGAGTTCATTTTGAAATTCTTTCCAATTTCAGAGTCATTTAGCTCAAAGAATGAATTAATAGCAAACAGAATGAACTACAAAACTTTTATGAAAATAAAAACAATCAATTAAAATATTATGTTATGATCAACTAAAATAAAACTATAATATTCTTCAATAGCAAAAAGAATATAATTTTTGTGACCTAAAATCAAACTATAAGTATTTAATTGTAAGTATAAATAAAAAATAAATAGCAAAGAAGAAAAAAATTCTATTTTTATAGTAAAGTTATTCATAAACTAGTGATTCACACAAATTTTATAAAATTCGAATTTAAACTATTCAAAATTTTAAAACTAATGGCACTAACAGAAAGTTTATAATTTTTGTGACCTAAGAACAAAAAGAAATCCCTAAAAAACTATAAGTATTTAGTTGTAAGTATAAATA
>NC_041382.1:747554224-747554849 GCF_002162155.2 Triticum dicoccoides | reverse complement strand
AAAAAGAAATCACTAAAAAACTATAAGTATTTAGTTGTAAGTATAAATAAAAAATAAATAGAAAAAAATTCTATTTTTATAGTAAAGTTATTCATAAACTAGTGATTCACACAAATTTTTAAAAATTCAAATTTAAACTATTCAAAATTTAAAACTAATGGCACTAACAGAAAGTTTATAATTTTTGTGACCTAAAAGCAAAAAGAAATCACTAAAAAACTATAAGTATTTAGTTTTAAGTAGAAATAAAAAAATAAAAAACCAAAAAAATTTAGAAATAAAAAAGAAAAAACCAAAAAAAATGCCTCCTACTAGGCCTCCACGGCCTGAATACGACTAGAAACCCTACATGGGCCAGGATTCAGGCCCGTAGAAGGCCCAATAGGCCCACAAGCAGTAGCAAGTTTAGGCCCGAAAGCCTGCATTAGAGAGGAGCTCGAATGGGTAGGAACACCAGCGCTTATAAACCAGTGCCGGCGCCCTTCAGCTAGCGATGTGGGACTAAACTTTTGGGCTCAGGGCAGCAAAGGCCATTGGTCCCGGTTGGTGGCACCAACCGGGACTAAAGGGGGGCATTGGTCACGGTTGGTGCCACCAACCATGACCAATGCCCCCCTTTAGTCCC
>NC_041382.1:747547742-747554074 GCF_002162155.2 Triticum dicoccoides | reverse complement strand
GGGACCAAAGGCCGCCGCTTCCCGCCCTTTGGGCTGCTGAAAATTGGCCTTTGGTCCCGGTTGGTGGCACCAACCGGGACTAAAGGGGGGCATTGGTCACGGTTGATTTCACGAACCGGGACCAATGCTCTGGCTATATAAGCAACACTTGTGAAATTCTCGATTCAGTTCGATCGATCTCCTCGTCCTCTCCTCCGACGACGCTGCCAGGCTGCTCCTCATCCTCGTCGCCGCCGAGCCCTCCGTGAGCCCGCGTCGTCCTTGTCGCCGGCATCCCTGAGCCCGCCGCCCTCGTCCCCGTCGCCGCGTGCCTCCCCGAGCCCGCCTCCTTGTCCCCGGCCGTCACCGCGTGCCGCCCTGCCCGAGGCTGCCGTCCCCGTCACCGCGTGCCGCCCCGAGCCCGCCGTCCTCGTCGTCGGACTCCAGCCGTCGCCGCCCCCCTCAAAGTGAGCCCCCCTCTCGAGTGCCACTCTTGCGCCCGACCGCCCTTGCTCCGCCCCTGCTCCATGGTCGTCGCCGGCCCCGATGCATTCAAGAGTAGAAGGAGAGGAGAAGTAGAGGAGAGGAGAAGTGGAGCAGCAGCAACGCGCTGTCCACTTTTCTGAATTTTTTGGAATTTCTGAATTTTTTTGTCCATATAGAAGGTGTTTGATGAAATGCTAGATGGCTTTGGGCATTTTTGGAATTTAAAAAAAAAATGTGGTGAGGTACTGATGCAAGACAAAGGTGATGGCAAAATTTCAGAATTTTTGGAGAGGTTTAGAATAGGTTTTCAACAAGTTATTTGAATCCGATTCAAATTTCATTTGAATGAAATTTGAAAAATTTGAACTATGGATCAGAATATGCTAAATATGTCAAAAATGTTTTTTTATATGATGTTTTTTTTCATATATGTATTCATTTTTTTATTTAGGTTGTTAATTAGTAGATATCGATTTTAGGTTAGTGTAGAGGAAAAAGTAAAATAAGGAAAAGGAAGAAAAGAGGAAGAAGGAAGAAGAAGAAGAAGAAAAGGAAGGAGTGGAAAAAGGAAAATAAGAAGAGGAAGACTTCTTTTTTTTTCTTCGATCTTCTCCTCTATTTTGTTCATGGATATATGCTAAAGAAAACGAGGGGGGTGATAGATGATGATGAGGGGTCGAGAGTGGGACGAGAGGTCGAGAGGTGTCAAGGGGAGAAAAAATATGTTATCAGGGACGAGGGTCATCGAGGGGTCAAGAGAGGGACGAGGGGTCGAGATAACTAAATAAGAAGAAGAAGAGGAGAGGAAGACGAGGAGAAATAAATAAGAAGAAGAAAAAAGAAGAAAAAGAAGAGGAGAAGAAGAAAGGAATAGTGGAGAAGAAGAGAAAATAGAATATATTCTATTTTCTCTTCTTCTCCACTATTCCTTTCTTCTTCTCCTCTTTTTTTTCTTCTTTTTTTTCTTTGACACGTGGGGGGGGGTCGAGAACGTCGGACATTCATGAGAGAGGCGAGGAAGAAGGGGAAGAAGAGGGAGAAGAAGAGGAGAGGAAGAATAGGAAGTCTTCTCCTCTATTCTTTCTTCTCTTCTTTTTCTTCTTCTTCTTCCTCTTTATTTTATCGAGAACGAGGGTCGTCGAGAGGGTCGCCGAGCGGTAGAGGAGAAACCCTAAATAGAAAGTATCGTCGGTGTGAGATACATGTACCGTCGGTGTCGGACACTACACCCACATCCCACAAGTGGCGCGGGCTTCGACGCCCACATCACTTGTGGGACGTGGATGTAGTGTCCGACACCGAAGGCCACATGTATCTCACACCCACGATACTTGCTAGCTATTTAGGGTTTCCTCTACCGAAAAGAAGAGGAGAAATAAATAAGAATAAGAAAAAAGAAGAAAAAGAAGAGGAGAAGAAGAAAGGAATAGTGGAGGAGAAGAGAAAATAGAATTATTCTATTTTCTCTTCTTCTCCACTATTCCTTTCTTCTTCTCCTCTTCTTTTTCTTCTTTTCTTCTTCTTATTCTTATTAGCCGGAAGTAGAGAGAGGTTTCCTAGTGTCAAAGTATTGAAGAAATCCATGCCTTCATCATTAGCCGGAAGTAACCAGGGCATGTTGGTACGAAGTTCTGCAAAGTTGTTTTGGAATGGAGTCCCGGATACAATAACCCGCCTTTTGGTACGAATTCAACAAAGGCCTTCCAAATAGCGATATTCGGAAGGCTCTTGCTGAACTTTGTACCAAAAAGCGAATTATCCTATCTGGGACTCCGTTCCAGAACAACTTTGAAGAGCTTCGTACCATCATGCACATGTTACTTTCGCCTAATGATCAAGACATGGTTTTGTTGAATCCCTTGACACTAGGAAACCTCCCGACCCCTCGGCGATCCTATCGAACATGAGAGGAAGAAGAGGATAAAAAAAGAAGAGGAAGAAGAAAAAAAAGAGGAGAAGAAAGAATAGAGGAGATCTTCTCCTCTATTCTTTCTTCTCCTCTTATTTTTCTTCTTCTTCCTCTTTTTTTATCGGGAACGAGGGTCGTCGAGGGACATAGATGTAGTGTCGTCGTTGTCGATATATACCCCCTCCCGATAGCTTACTATGATTAGGTAGCTAGTTCTATGTTTGGCACTAATATATCCATCTGTCATGTTTGAATAATAATTTCCATGTTGTAAATATTTGTAGAAACTATGGACACCGCCCTAGACGAAGTAACAAAAGAAGCCTTGTTGAGGGACATAATCGCAGAAGGAAGTGATGCCATCTCGTTGTTTCTCAACGAAACCGATGGTCTGGAAGGAGAGGGTGAACAATCTGGCTACGGTGACCTAATGCCGGTGCAAGAAGAAGAACATGAGGACGGCTCCGGTGACCCAATGCCGGTGCAAGAAGGAGACCGTGATGACGGCTCCGGTGACCGAACCGAGTCCGGCCAGGTATATATATTAGTTAAGCCTATGTTGACTAGCTGATTGATGCATTCATTGTTTTGGTATGTACACATATTAATTAAGTCTTTGTTCTTTTTTCTAGCCCTCCGGATCGAGCACAACTTCGGTAAAGAGACGAGGCCCGAAGAAAAAGTTGAGCTCGGATGAAAAGTTTGAGATCATAGCAATCGCGCCCGACGACCAACCTATTGAACCCCTCCGGACAAAGAGCGCATTTGTTGCTCAGTGCGGGGTTCTGGTTAGGGACAAGATCCCGATAAGCATCCAGCAATGGTTTAAGCCGGCAACAGAAGACCCTGAGGTCTCTTATGTCAATGATATGATGAAAAATGATCTTTGGACTGAGCTGAAGTCAAATTTCACCCTACCGCCTGAGGATAATCCAGAGAACCCAGTTAAAGAGAAATTAATCAAGTCTTTTGCTCTGAAGAGGATGGCAGAACTATTCAGGAGGTGGAAGAAAGAGCTGAATAAGTTTGTCAAAAATAATGAGACACCAGAATTCAAGGGTAGATATGAGAAGATCAGAGATCACTGGCCCGCATTTGTGGCCCACAAGACATTGGAAAAGAGTAAGAAGATGTCAGCGACAAACAAGCAAAATGCTGCGAAGAAGAAGCTTCACCATCGCACGGGGTCAGGTGGCTACCTCGTAGCCCGGCCTAAGTGGTCCAAGACTGAGAATGATCTGGTTCATAAAGGGATCGAACCAGAGACAATTAACTGGCCAGACCGTTGCCGGACTTGGTTCTTCGGGGCTGGCGGAACACTGGACCCTGTAACAGGGAAGTGCATTTGGACGAACGATCAAATGGACATACCAGTCAGTAAGCTTAAGCAGTATATCGAAGCAGCGCAGGAAGGGACGTTCTTTCCAGACAGAGAGAACGACGAGCTCACAATGGCCCTCGGGAATCCTGAGCACCCTGGACGGACACGAGGCACGCCAGGCTCCATTCCGTGGAAGGTTGGGTTTCCGAATGCAGGCGGTTACAAATCCCATGAGAGGAGGAAAAAAGTGCAGCAGACCCAAATGCAGGCGCTGAAAGCAAGGGTAGACGCGATAGAGGAACGAGAAGCAAATCACAGCAAACGTACTGCCGAAGCCTCCCCCGAAGCTACCTCGCCATCTCAGCGCAGAAGCAGCGTGGCTTCCACCGAGCTGCTTCAGCCGGAGCATGCCTTGACGGCTCCTGCCAGCTATCCCGTGGATGCTATAACGGAGTCTCAAAATTACCACCTTATGACGCAATGGATGAATTTGAAGGTCAAGGCGGCTGTTGGCTCTGTTTTTCCTACTGACCCCGGTGCAACTTTTCACTGTCGGCCGATTCCAGAAGGATATGCTAGGGTGATGGTGGATGAGATAACGGAGGGATTTGAGGACCTCCAGCTTGACCACCCTACCGGTGAAGGGGAGACTCGGCTGGGGTCTGCTCTTAAGACTCCATGCCTATGGCGGAAGGAGCTCATCAACCTTCCGAACTGGACACCATCGCCTCCTCCTCCTCCTCCGGCGAGTCAGGGCACTCCGCCTCCACCGCCTCCTCCTCCGGCGAGTGACGATCAGGGCCCTCGGCCGGCTCCTTCTCCGGCGCGTGGCGGCACTCCGCCTGCGCCGACGCACCCGAGCAGCCAGCCTCCTCCTTCTCCGCCTCGTCAGCAAGGGAGGAAGAGACCTGCCGCCGCTCCAGCTGCTCCGACGCGTCGTAGTCCTTCTCCTCCGCCTCTTAAGCAAGTAAAGAAGACAACCGCTACGTCTGCTCGGTCGGCGTCTAGCAGTACAACCAGAGGCGGGAGGACATACAGGTTCGGTCCTTCTCTGAAGACTCCAGAGAAGTTACCATACGAGAGGACCCAGGAGGAGAACGCCAAGATCGCGCGAGAAGAAGTGAAGAAATTCTTTGAAGGGGTGAAAGCAAAGAAACATCCACCTCCGGAGGAGAAGGTAGATCGGGTGAAACTGAAGCACACTCTGGCTGCCCTGACAAAACCACCAAAGTCTGATCCGCCGAAAGGAAACTATGACCGCATTATTGGAAAGGAATTTGCCGAAGCGGAGCGGTCGGGAAGTACTGTCAGTGATCAAAGGCTGAAAGAACGACGAGCTGGGAAACAAATTGCCCAGCTCGGCGAACAAGCGAAGCAATCGTGCCCCCCGCTCAAGGTGCCTAGCCACAACGTCGATAATGATCCGAGGATGGTGCCCGGTTATAGCAATCTTGCAGATTACCTGCCCGACGGAGTACATTATGAACCCATGGAGGTGCAGATACAAAGATATGAGTACGGGAAGCCTCTCGTCAAAGATGAAAGATCTCTATCAACGATGATGCGAAGATTGCATGATTGGTACTTGAAAATCTGCAGAGACTCTGGGGGGAGGAGTACTTTGTATGTGAAAGTTAAAAAGGAGCATGACCTCGTTGGAATTGATCTGTTGCCTGTTCCATTTGAGGAGTTCTATCAATTTTTCAATCAATTGGCCCTCGATAAAACAACGGTCGCCTGCTACTGTCTGTAAGTAGTACTACTTCTGTCATTAAGTTTCTCTATATAGCTTAGCTCTTTCATTGCATGTATTTATAATCATCCTCACTATATTATGCAGATTGAAGATCGCCGAATTGAAGAAAAGACAAGTCGGTGATATTGGGTTCATTAACACATATCTCATAGATGCAACTCAGGTTAAACTTCATGCTGCAGCTACCGAGGCCAGCTTGCTATGATCGTTCGTAATAAATCAAAACAAAGATATAATACTCTTTCCTTACAACTTCAGGTGAGTGTTACTGTCTTGTGCGTATTCGGTTTCCCTTATATATTAGTCAAGGTTATAGTAATGTAATTCATGAGTTATGCATGTGTGTGCAGTTTCCACTATATTCTCCTAGAGATTAAGCTTGAGTAGGGAGTAGTAACCGTCTTGGACTCTAAACGAAAAGATCCCAAGGAGTATGCGGACATGACTGAAATCCTCAAGAAGTAAGTTAAATCGATCATTATCCACCATATCAGCAACTTTGTTCATTTCCTGATACCAAGTAATTGTTTTCTTTGTCCGGCAGGGTTTGGAGAAAATTCACCAAAACAGTTCCGGGACTGCCGAAGGAGCTGGAATTTAGACACCCGAAAGTAAGTACTATAGTAGCATGTTCCGTGCATCTCCTAGTGATTCAAGCGCTAGTTTCATCAATACCATCTAGAATTCTTGCTTATCAGTTTGATTGACCTCTATTTCTTGTAAAGTGGTTGTGGCAGGATCAAGGGAATGATTTCTGTGGATACTACATCTGCGAGTCCATCCGCCACACGACCTGTGAGCGGGGCGGGTACTCTAACGAACAATATGAAGTACGTAAATAACAACATTCACAATTTTATTTTATTACCATCATTTGTGTT
>NC_041382.1:747535130-747546905 GCF_002162155.2 Triticum dicoccoides | reverse complement strand
GAAGTGCTGACGGGTGGATGCCTATTGGTCCCGGTTGGTTCCACCAACCGGGACCAAAGGGTCTCCTGACTGGGCTCTGCGCACTGCCCACGTGGAGGGCCTTTAGTCCCGGTTCTGGATTGAACCGGGACTAAAGGGGGGAGGTATTAGTACCGACACTTTAGTCCCGGTTCCGGAACCGGGACTAAAGGCCCTTACGAACCGGGACTATAGGCCCTTTTTCTACCAGTGGAACCAACATGGGTATCCATATCCCGCTGTTGGTTATTGACCGGAGAACGTCTCGGTCATGTCTGCATGGTTCCCGAACCCGTAGGGTCTACACACTTAAGGTTCGATGACGCTAGGGTTATAAAGGAAGTTTGTATGTGGTTACCGAATGTTGTTCGGAGTCCCGGATGAGATCCCGGACGTCACGAGGAGTTCCGTAATGGTCCAGAGGTAAAGATTTATATATGGGAAATCCTGTTTTGGTCACCGAAAAAGTTTTGGGTTTTATCGGTAACGTACCGGGACCATCGGGAGGGTCCCGGGGGTCCACCAAGTGGGGTCACAAGCCCCGGAGGGCAGCATGGGCCAAGTGTGGAAGGGGACCAGCCCCAGGTGGGCTGGTGCACCCTCCCACAAGGCCCAAGGCGCAAGGGAAGAGGAGAGGGGGCAAACCCTAAGGGCAGATGGGCCCTAAGGCCCATGCTCCCTGCGCCTCCCTCTCCTCCCCTCTTGGCCGCCCCCCTCAAACCCATCTAGGGTTGCCGCCCCTCTAGGGGTGGGAACCCTAGAGGGGGCGCACCCTCCTCCCCTTCCCCTATATATACTTGAGGCCTAGGGGCTGCCCAACACACGATTTGATCTCTCCCTGTTGGTGCAGCCCTGCCTCTCTCTCTTCCTCATATCTCGTAGTGCTTGGCGAAGCCCTGCTGGATCACCACCACGCCATTGTGCTGCTGCTGGATGGAGTCTTCCTCAACCTCTCCCTCTCTCCTTGCTGCATCAAGGCGTGGGAGACGTCACCGGGCTGTACGTGTGTTGAACGCGGAGGTGCCATCCGTTCGGCACTAGGATCATCGGTGATTTGAATCACGACGAGTACGACTCCATCAACCCCGTTCTCTTGAACGCTTCCGCTTAGCAATCTACAAGGGTATGTAGATGCACTCTCCTTCCCCTCGTTGCTAGTTTCTCCATAGATAGATCTTGGTGACACGTAGGAAAATTTTGAATTTATGCTACGTTCCCCAACAGTGGCATCATGAGCTAGGTCTATTGCGTAGATTCTATGCACGAGTAGAACACAAAGTAGTTGTGGGCGTTCATTTTGTTCAATATGCTTACCGTTACTAGTCCAATCTTGTTTCGACGGCATCGTGGGATGAAGCGGCCCGGACCAACCTTACACGTACGCTTACGTGAGACCGGTTCCACCGACTGACATGCACTAGTTGCATAAGGTGGCTGGCGGGTGTCTGTCTCTCCCACTTTAGTCAGAACGGATTCGATGAAAAGGGTCCTTATGAAGGGTAAATAGCAATTGGCATATCACGTTGTGGTTTTGTGTAGGTAAGAAACGTTCTTGCTAGAAACCCATAGCAGCCACGTAAAACAAGCAAACAACAATTAGAGGACGTCTAACTTGTTTTTGCAGGGTATGCTATGTGATGTGATATGGCCAAGAAGAATGTGATGAATGATATGTGATGTATGAGATTGATCATGTTCTTGTAATAGGAATCACGACTTGCATGTCGATGAGTATGACAACCGGCAGGAGCCATAGGAGTTGTCTTTATTTATTTATGACCTGCGTGTCAACTTAAACGTCATGTAATTACTTTACTTTATTGCTAACTGTTAGCTGTAGTAGTAGAAGTAATAGTTGGCGAGGCAACTTCATGAAGACACGATGATGGAGATCATGATGATGGAGATCATGGTGTCATGCCGGTGACGATGATGATCATGGAGCCCCGAAGATGGAGATCAAAAGGAGCAATATGATATTGTCCATATCATGTCACTATTTGATTGCATGTGATGTTTATCATGTTTATACATCTTATTTGCTTAGAACGACGGTAGTAAATAAGATCATCCCTCATTAAAATTTCAAGAAAGTGTTCCCCCTAACTGTGCACCGTTGCGACAGTTCGTTGTTTCGAAGCACCACGTGATGATCGGGTGTGATAGATTCTAACGTTCACATACAACGGGTGTAAGACAGATTTACACACGCGAAACACTTAGGTTGA
Organism: Triticum dicoccoides; assembly: GCF_002162155.2. NCBI lineage: Eukaryota > Viridiplantae > Streptophyta > Magnoliopsida > Poales > Poaceae > Triticum > Triticum dicoccoides. The sequence goes on along the minus strand of NC_041382.1, from coordinate 747,544,659 downwards.
CTTGACGAGCCTAGCATGTACAGACATGGCCTCGGAACACAAGAGACCAAAAGGTCGAGCATGAGTCGTATGGTAGATACGATCAACATGAAGATGTTCACCGATGTTGACTAGTCCGTCTCACGTGATGATCGGACACGGCCTAGTTGACTCGGATCATGTAATCACTTAGATGACTAGAGGGATGTCTATCTGAGTGGGAGTTCATAAGATGAACTTAATTATCCTGAACATAGTCAAAAGGTCTTCACAAATTATGTCGTAGCTCACGCTTCAGTTCTACTGTTTAGATATGTTCCTAGAGAAAATTTAGTTGAAAGTTGATAGTAGCAATTATGCAGACTAGGTCCATAAACTGAGGATTGTCCTCATTGCTTCATAGAAGGCTTATGTCCTTAATGCACCGCTCAGTGTGCTGCACCTCAAACGTTGTCTGTGGATGTTGCGAACATCTAACATACCAATTTTGATAACTACGTGATAGTTCAGTTAAACGGTTTAGAATTGAGGCACCGAAGACGTTTTGAAACGTCGCGAAACATATGAGATGTTTCGAGGGCTGAAATTGGGATTTCAGGCTCGTGCCCACGTCAAGAGGTATAAGACCTCCGACGATTTTCTTAGCCTGCAAACTAAGGGAGAAAAGCTCAATTGTTGAGCTTGTGCTTAGATTGTCTGAGTACAACAATCATTTGAATCGAGTGGGAGTTGATCTTCCAGATGAGACAGTGATGGTTCTCCGAAGTCATTACCACCAAGCTGCTAGAGCTTCGTGATGAACTATAACATATCAGGGACATATATGATGATCCTTGAGATATTCGCGATGTTTGACACCACGAAAGTAGAAATGAAGAAGGAGCATCAATTGTTGATGGTTGGTGAAACCACTAGTTTCAAGAAGGGCAAGGGCAAGAAGGGATACTTCATGAAACGGCAAATCAGCTGCTGCTCTAGTGAAGAAACCCAAGGTTGAACCCAAACCCGAGACTAAGTGCTTCTGTAATAAGGGGAACAGCCACTGGAGCAGAATTACCCTAGATACTTGGTAGATGAGAAGGCTGGCAAGGTCGATAGAAGTATATTGGATATACATTGTGTTGATGTGTACTTTACTAGTACTCCTAGTAGCACCAGGGTATTAGATCCCGGTTCGGTTGCTAAGTGTTAGTAACCCGAAATAAAAGCTACGGAGTAAACGGAGACTAGCTAAAGGTGAGATGACGATATGTGTTGGAAGTATTTCCAAGGTTGATCAAATATCGTGCGCTCCCTCTACCATAGAGATTGATGTTTGCGTTGAGCATAGACATGATTGGATTATGTCTATCGCAATACGATTATTCATTTAAGGAGAATAATGGTTACTCTGTTTATTTGAATAATACCTTCAATGGTCTTACACCTAAAATGAATGGTTTATTGAATCTCGATCGTAGTGATACACATGTTCATGCCAAAAGATATAGGATAGTAATGATAGTACCACCTACTTGTGGCACTGCCACTTAAGTCATATCGGTATAAAACGCATGAAGAAGCTCCATGTTGATGGATCTTTGGACTCAGTCATTTTTGAAAGGATTGAGACATGCGAACCATGTTTGTTGGTAGATATGCATGAAGAAACTCTATATAGATGGATCGTTTGGGCTCACTTGATTTTGAATCACTTGAGACATGCAAATCACACCACATGGGCAAGATGACTGAAAGCCTCGTTTTCAGTAAAATGGAACTAGAAAGCAACTTGTTGGAAGTAATACATTTTGATGTGTGCAGTCCAATGAGTGTTGAGGCGTGTAGTGGATATCGTTATGTTCTTACTTCACAGATGATTTGTGTAGATGTTGAGTATATTTACTTGATGAATCACGAGTCTGAATTATTGAAAGGTTCAAGTAATTTCAGGGTGAAGTTGAAAGATCGTCGTGACAAGAGGATAAAATATTTATGATATGATCATAGAGATGAATATCAGAATTACGAGTTTGGCACAGAATTAAGACATTGTGGAAATTGTTTCACAACTAATACAGCCTGGAACATCATAGTGTGATGGTGTGTCTGAACATCATAACTGCACCCTATTGGATATGATGCATACCATGATGTCTCTTATCGAATTACCACGATAGTTTATGGGTTAGGCATTAGAGACAACCACATTCACTATAAAAGGGGCACCACGTAATTCCGATGAGATGACACCGTATGAACTATGGTTTAGAGAAACCTAAGCTGTTATTTCTTAAAAGTTTGGGGCTGCGACGCTTATGTGAAAAAGTTTCAGGCTGATAAGCTCGAACCCAAAGCGGATAAATGCATCTTCATAGGACACCCAAAACAGTTGGGTATACCTCCTGTCTCAGATCCGAAAGCAATAAGGGATTGTTTCTAGAATCGAGTCCTTTCTCGAGGAAAAGTTTCTCTCAAAAGAATTGAGTGGGAGGATGGTGGAGACTTGATGAGGTTATTAAACCGTCTCTTCAACTAGTGTGTGGCAGGGCATAGGAAGTTGTTCCTGTGGCACCTACACCAATTGAAGTGGAAGCTTATGATAGTGATCATGAAACTTCAGATCAAGTCACTCCCAAACCTTGTAGGACAACAAGGATGCGTACTACTTCAGAGTGGTACGTAATCCTGTCTTGGAAGTCATGTTGCTAGACAACAATGAACCTACGAGCTGTGGAGAAGCGATGGTGGGCCTGGATTCCAAAATGGCTCGAGGCCATATAATCCGAGAGAGCATCCATATATAAAACAAAGTGTAGACTTTGGAAGAACTACTTGATGGTCGTAAGGCTGTTAGGTACATATGGATTTTAAAAGGAAGACGGACAATGATGGTAAATGTCACCATTAAGAAAGCTTGACTTGTCATTAAGAAGTTTCCTGACAAGTTCAAGGAGTTGACTATGGTGAGACTTTCTCACTCGTAGCAATGCTAAGAGTCTGTTGGAATTATATTAGCGATTACTGCATTATTTATGAAATCTTGCAGATAGGATGTCAAAACATTGTTTCCTTGACGATTTTCTTGAGGAAAGGTTGTATGTGATACAAACGGAAGGTTTTGTCAATCCTGAAAGATGCTAATAAGTATGCAAAGCTCCAGCAATCCTTCTAAGGACTGGAGTAAGCATCTCGGAGTTGGAACGTATGCTTTGATGAGATGATCAAAGATTTTGGGTGTATACAAAGTTTATGAGAAACTTGTATTTCCAAAGAAGTGAGTGGGAGCACTATAGAATTTCTGATGAATATATGTTGTTGATCAGAAATGACGTAGAATTTCTGGAAAGCGTATAGGGTTATTTGGAAAGTGTTTTTCAATGGAAAGCCTGGATTAAGCTACTTGAACATTGAGCATCAAGATCTATAAGGATAGATCAAAACGCTTAATGGTACTTTTAAATGAGCACATACCTTGACATGATCTTGAAAGTGTTCAAGATGGATCAGTCAAAGAAGGAGTTCTTGCCTGAGTTGTAAGGTATGAAGTTAAGACTTAAAGCTCGACCACGGCAGGATAGAGAGAAAGGACGAAGGTCGTCCCCTATGCTTAAGACATAGGCTCTACGGTATGCTATGCTGTGTACCGCACCTGAAGTGTGCCTTGCCATGAATCAGTCAAGGGGTACAAGAGTGATCCAAGAATGGATCACAGGATAGCGGTCAAAGTTATCCTTAGTAACTAGTGGACTAAGGAATTTTCTCGATTATGGAGGTGGTAAAAGAGTTCATCGTAAAGGGTTACGCCGATGCAAACTTTGACACTAATCCATATTATTCTGAGTAGTAAACTGGATTCGTATAGTAGAACAGTTATTTGGAATAGCTCCAAATAGAACGTGGTAGCTGCATCTAGGAGATGACATAGAGATTTGTAAAGCACACAAGGATCTGAAAGGTTCAGACCTGTTGACTATAACCTCTCTCACAAGCATAACATGATCAAACCCAGAACTCTTGGGTGTTAGTCACATGGGGATGTGACCTTGACTGTTAGTCACATGGGGATGTGACCTTGAGTGTTAGTCACATATCGATGTGAACTGGATTATTGACTCTAGTGCAAGTGGGAGACTGTTGGAAATATGCCCTAGAGGCAATAATAAATTGGTTATTATTATATTTCCTTGTTCATGATAATCGTTTATTATCCATGCTAGAATTGTATTGATAGGAAACTCAGATACATGTGTGGATGCATAGACAACACCATGTCCCTAGTAAGCCTCTAGTTGACTAGCTCGTTGATCAATAGATGGTCATGGTTTCCTGACCATGGACATTGGATGTCGTTGATAACGGGATCACATCATTAGGAGAATGATGTGATGGACAAGACCCAATCCTAAGCCTAGCACAAAGATCGTGTAGTTCGTATGCTAAAGCTTTTCTAATGTCAAGTATCATTTCCTTAGACCATGAGATTGTGCAACTCCCAGATACCGTAGGAGTGCTTTGGGTGTGCCAAACGTCACAACGTAACTGGGTGACTATAAAGGTGCACTACGGGTATCTCCGAAAGTGTGTGTTGGGTTGGCACGAATCGAGACTGGGATTTGTCACTCCGTGTAAACGGAGAGGTATCTCTGGGTCCACTCGGTAGGACATCATCATAATGTGCAAAATGTGATCAAGGAGTTGATCACGGGATGATGTGTTACGGAACGAATAAAAGAGACTTGCCGGTAACGAGATTGAACCAGGTATCGGGATACCGACGATCGAATCTCGGGCAAGTATCGTACCACTAGACAAAGGGAATTGTATACGGGATTGATTAAGTCCTTGACATCGTGGTTCATCTGATGAGATCATCATGGAACATGTGGGAACCAACATGGGTATCCAGATCCCGCTGTTGGTTATTGACCGGAGAACGTCTCGGTCATGTCTGCATGGTTCCCGAACCCGTAGGGTCTACACACTTAAGGTTCGATGACGCTAGGGTTATAAAGGAAGTTTGTATGTGGTTACTGAATGTTGTTCGGAGTCCCGGATGAGATCCCGGATGTCATGAGGAGTTCCTGAATGGTCCGGAGGTAAAGATTTATATATGGGAAGTCCTGTTTTGCTCACCGGAAAAGTTTCGGGTTTTATCGGTAACGTACCGGGACCACCGGGAGGGTCCCGGGGGTCCACCAAGTGGGGTCACAAGCCCCGGAGGGCAGCATGGGCCAAGTGTGGAAGGGGACCAGCCCCAGGTGGGCTGGTGCGCCCTCCCACAAGGCCCAAGGTGCAAGGGAAGAGGAGAGGGGGCAAACCCTAAGGGCAGATGGGCCCTAAGGCCCATGCTCCCTGCGCCTCCCTCTCCTTCCCTCTTGGCCGCCCCCCTCAAACCCATCTAGGGCTGCTGCCCCACTAGGGGTGGGAACCCTAGAGGGGGCGCACCCTCCTCTCCTTCCCCTATATATACTTGAGGCCTAGGGGCTGCCCAACACACGATTTGATCTCTCCCTGTTGGTGCAGCCCTGCCTCTCTCTCTTCCTCATATCTCGTAGTGCTTGGCGAAGCCCTGCTGGATCACCACGCTCCTCCACCACCACCATGCCGTTGTGCTGCTGCTGGATGGAGTCTTCCTCAACCTCTCCCTCTCTCCTTGCTGGATCAAGGCATGGGAGACGTCACCGGGCTGTACGTGTGTTGAACGCGGAGGTGCCGTCCGTTCGGCACTAGGATCATCGGTGATTTGAATCACGACGAGTACGACTCCATCAACCCCGTTCTCTTGAACGCTTACGCTTAGCGATCTACAAGGGTATGTAGATGCACTCTCCTTCCCCTCGTTGCTGGTTTCTCCATAGATAGATCTTGGTGACACGTAGGAAAATTTTGAATTTATGCTACGTTGCCCAACATGCTTGTCCAAACGGATGTGTCTTATTTACGAAAGAGTATGCCGATGACAAGTATTGCGCCAAGTGCAAAGCCTCTAGGTATGTCGAGAGAGACCTCAGTGATGGTACGAAGAAGCAGAGCAAAGTCCCCGCAAATGTTCTTTGATATTTTCCAATCTTGCCAAGAATTCAACGCCTTTACTTGAATGAAGATACAGCCAAACAGATGACATGGCACAAATATGGGATAAGACACGACAAAGATGATCATGGGAGACTGATGCTGATACATCCGTCTTGTGCCCAAGCTTGGAAGAGTTTCGATCGAATACATCATGAGAAAGCAAAAGAGGCAAAGAATGTACGAGTTGCCATCGGACTCGATGGGTTCAATCCGTTTGGTATGGTGTCAAAGACATATAGTTGTTGGCCCGTGTTTGTTGTTCCCCTCAACCTCCCCCCTGGCGCCATAATGCAACGCAAGCACATGTTCCTGTCGTTGATAATTCCAGGACCCAAGTATCCAGGGAAGAATATAAGTGTGTACATGCAACCACTGATAGATGAGTTGAAAGAAGCTTGGGTGAACGGGATACGGGCATACGATGCTGCTAGCAAAAAGAACTTCACAATGCATGTTTGGTACCAGTACTCACTTCATGACTTACCGGCGTATTCACTTTTCATGGGGTGGTCTGTGCATGGGAGGTTCCCATGCCCAAGGTGCAAGGCAAGCATGAAGTGTCGTTGGTTGCAGCATGGTTGCAAGTATTCTTGCTTCGATTTTCATAGACAACATTTGTGTCTTGACCATCCATTCAGACAAGACAAGAAGAACTTCATGAAAGGTGAAGTCGTTGAACACTCGGCACCACCTGAGATGACGGGTGAACAAATTCATGATCAACTAAATGCTCTCCAGCCTGATCCCAAACGTCCAGGGTATTTCTTGGGATATAATGAAGAACACGCGTGGAATCATAAGCCATGATTATGGGATCTCCCCTACTTCCACCAGCTCGAGCTTCCACATAATATTGATGTAATGCACACTGAAAAGAATATCGCCGAGGCCATTTTTGGCACATTGTTCAACATTGCTGAGAAGACGAAGGATAATACTAAGGCTAGACTTGATGTAATGAAGCTATGTCATAGACCGGAACAAAACTTGCGACAACCCGAGGGCAAGAAAAACTAGAGGACACCAAAGGCGAGGTTTGTTCTTACTAGGGAACAAAAGAAGGAGATACTCATGTGGTTCAAAACTTTGTTGTTCCCTGATGGGTATGTAGGGAACCTTATGAGGGCAGTGAATCTTGATAAATTGAAGCTCAACGGGATGAAGAGTCATGATTGGCACATATGGCTTGAGCGGTTAATGCCGGTGATGATTCGAGGCTATATCCCTGAGGAGGATTGGGAAGTATTGGCAGAGCTTAGCTATTTCTTCCGTGTTCTTTGTGCTAAAGAAGTATCTCCTACTGTGATAGATGAGATGGAAGAACGGGCCCCCGAGTTGCTCTGCAAGCTAGAGAAGATCTTTCCACCAGGATTCTTTAATCCGATGGAACATATGATTTTACACCTCCCTTCCGAGGCAAGAATGGGTGGCCCTGTGCAGAATCGTTGGTGCTATGGACTTGAGAGAATGCAGAAGACTCTTCGAGCTAAATGTAGAAATAAATGTAGAATTGAAGCCTCCATAGACGAGGCATTCTTGGCGGAGGAGATTACAAACTTCACGACATCACACTATGCGGCCAATATTCCAAGCTTGCATAATGCAAAGTCTCGATACAATACTGGCGACCCTAAACATGAATCCAAGCTCAGCCTCTTCAAAGGGCAACTCGGACCTGTGGGTGCTTCTGGTTCAAAGAATTTGGATCTGAAAGAGTGGAAAACGCTTACGTTGTATATCGTCACCAACCTTCAAGAAGTGCGGCCGTACATTGAGTAAGTGTTGGTACCTTATGTAACATTTACTCACATGTTTCTCTCTTAACTCCGCTCATTTCTCATTGGGCAGTGAATTCATTGCCCAATTCTCGAATGGAGGGGTCGAACGTGATTCACTCGAAGAGTATGAGCTTCTTGCTGGTGAAGGAGACGGCAATTATGGTTTCATTTCTTGGTTCAGATAAAATGTAAGGTATACTTCTTGGAACACTTGAAGTTGGTATTACGTGCGACTAATACACCTATCCTTCCCTCTTAAACTTGTAGGGTACGTCAATATTGGACAAAGAGTTGAAACAAGTTGCTAATGGGTTTGACTATAAGGTCGGTACATTTGATAAATACGACATCAATGGGTATCGCTTCCGCACACATGGGAACGAGGAACGTCGGGACGTTCTAAAATCAAGGAACACGGGAGTGTCGGCTATTTGCAATGGAGTTGAGTATTATGGAAGACTTGATGAAATATACGAACTGCATTACTTTGGGGCAAATCCTCCGAAAGTCATTGTCTTCAAATGCCATTGGTTTGATCCGGAGAAGGTTAGGTGGAGGGATGATATTGGGCAAGTCAAAATTCGACAAGACAGCAAATTAGAATGTGAAGATGTCTATATTGTGGCTCAACAGGCGACAAAAGTTTTTTATCTCAAGTACGCATGCCAAAAGAAGTACCTTAAGGGTTGGGATGTCGTGTACGATGTGCCGCCACATGGTAAACATCCTTCCCCCAGTGAAGAGGATTATCAACCTCACATCGACCCTGACACATATGATGGAGAATTCTTCCAAGAAGAACATGGGCCTAGAGGCCGTCTCAACATCCATCCACGCATGGAAGTACACATTGACAGTGAAGAAGAAGAAGTCGAAGAGGAAGAAGAAGAGGTTACGAACGTGGAAGACCTCTCAATGCTTGAACGGTTACGTCTAGGAATTGCCGATGAAGGTGACGATGACGGTCAACATGAGGACAACATCCTTGAAGACACGTATGATACTGATGATGAGGCTAGAACTGACCTTGAAGAAGAGACGGATTGTGATCCAGATGATCCCGACTATTTTTAGTCGTAGTGTTGAACTGTAATGTTGATTTTGTACTAGTTGCTTTACCATGACCCAGATGATCTCAAACATGTTGTAATGTTGAATTTGTAATATTTTTGAACTTATGCTTATCTATTTGAAGTATAATGTAGTTTTTGTACTATAATTGCCTGGTAATTCTCATTGCGTATGTTTTTTGAAGTTATGCTTATTTGTTTGAACTATAATGTATTTGTACTACAATTGCATTGGTAATTCTCATTGCGACAATTGTTTGAACTTATGCTTATTTATTTAAACTATAATCTTGTATTTGTACTAATTGCTTTACTTTTTGTCATAGCAGGTGAGTGAAGCATGGTGGGCCCGCAAAGGAAAAAGCCCGGGCTCCCCATAGCGAGATCTTTGCTTAGCACTTTTATCGCCGATCCTCCGCCTTCCTCTCATCCTTAGGCTCATCGAGGGAGAGGAAAAGGACGGGGAAGGGGAAGAGGTGCACGTGGAGCAAATGCTAAGAGAAACCCGGTTCGGCCGGTGGAGGACGAGCCAGTGTCTCACGCCCCCGTGTCTGAGAGGGTGGAGGACGAGCCGGTGTCTCACTCCCCCGTGTCTGAGAGGGTGGAGGATGAGCCGGTGTCTCACTCCCCCGTGTCTGAGAGGGT
>NC_041382.1:747510331-747534516 GCF_002162155.2 Triticum dicoccoides | reverse complement strand
GGGTGGAGGACGAGCCGGTGTCTCACTCCCCCGTGTCTGAGAGGGTGGAGGACGAGCGGTTGTCGTCGGAGTCCTCTGACGAGGAGGTCCCGACCTCTGACAAGGATGCCTCGACCTCTGACAAGGAGCATGCTGGTTTCATCCAAGTTGAGGAGGGTCGGTCCGTGTACCTACGTGGTTCCTCAAGGCTCCCGGAACGAGGGCTTCCTGTGGAGCAGAGGCCATGTATTGCTCCATGTGGAGAAATGTAACTAACTTTGGCTTCCCATTTTCTACCTTCAATGTATGCAACAATTGCTAACAACTTTGGCTTCTCATTATGTAGCGGTTGGAAGAAAGCTGGAGCTAGCAGGGGAAAGTACCGACATGTGAACGGCGTCCTTGGGAGCCTCATTAAGGAGCATTACCCTGGCATGGTTACTTTGCCTGGGGAGGGCAAAGTTTCGGAGCCAGCATGTACCTGGGACCACTACAAAGCCTATGAGGATCTTGGTGTAGCCAACAACATCGAGTTTCACAACAAAGCCGAGCGGGTCTTTGCCGAACTTTGGGTAATCATTAAGTTTCCTTACACACTGCATCTCCACCGTCTTGTAGTAGCAAAACTTCTAGCCATTGATATATATGCTGCACTCGAGAATTAAATATTCCACCCATGAGAAAACTTAGATTTAGATTTTACTTTATTTTTTTAACAGAATGCTAGCAGACTGTAATACTGCAGTAGCAAAACTATCTAGAAAACTTAGATTTAGATTTTACTTTATTTTTCTTAAAAGAATGCTAGCAGAGTATAATACTGCAGTAGCAAAACTATCTAGAAAACTTAGATTTGGATTTTACTTTATTTTTCTTAAAAGAATGCTAGCAGAGTATAATACTGCAGTAGCAAAACTATCTAGAAAACTTAGATTTGGATTTTACTTTATTTTTCTTAACAGAATGCTAGCAGACTATAATACTGCAGTAGCAAAACTATCTAGAAAACTTAGATTTAGATTTTACTTTATTTTTCTTAAAAGAATGCTAGCAGACTAATACTGCAGTAGCAAAACTATCTAGAAAACTTAGATTTAGATTTTACTTTATTTTTCTTAACAGAATGCTAGCAGACTATAATGTTGCAGTAGCAAAACTATCTAGAAAACTTAGATTTAATATTCCTGTAGCCACAAAGGCGAGGAGGCGCCCACCATGGACGGATGGACAGCCTAGTTTATTTATAAATGTGTGTGTATACCACATGAGGCATTCTTTGAGCTCTGCTAATTAACCTGCAGATATCTAACTTGAATAAAAATCTGTGACGTGGATACTTTGCTGTAAATCTTGGTTCGACCTCTAGTTTTTAATATATGAATTCCTAGAAAGAGTACATATTCAGTACTGGAGCTCCCTATGTTGGAAAACTAGTGCGTACTGTATTTCTTAATTGTGTTATTTGTATCTAGAGTATATTTCTAGAACCTGGGTGCATATATATATACCTGATTTTTGGACCTGTCAATTCAAAGAAATATGTGCATCTGATCATCTTTATTGAATGAAATTTCTGAGCAACAATGTTTAAAGGAGCCCATCTCTGGGCCATAGTGCTTGGGTGAATGGCTGGGCACAATTTTTTTCACAGGATATAATTTCTGCGATTTGTGGCTGTACAGAGTACTTTTATGTAGTAAAGCTGGGTGTTATTTGTATCTAGAGTATATTTCTAGAACCTGGGTGCATATATATATACCTGATTTGTGGCTGTACAGAGTGCTTGGGTGCATATGAAATTTCTGAGCAACAATTTGAAGCTGGGTTGAAAACATTTCTGCGATTTGTGGCTGTACAGAGTGCTTGGGTGAATGGCTGTGTACAGAGTACATAGTGCTTGGAGCTCACTGACGCTGCAACCTGAATCCACATGTTGATCGCTTGACATGTAGTTTTTTCGTCAGTTGACACTATCTTCCTTCAGATGCATTCTGCACAAATCACATCCATCCTCACATGTACTAGATCATATAGCTAATATGTTAGCAGTACACGTACTACACTGCACCAAACAAATTCAGTTTCCATAACCAGTACACGTACTACTAGCAGATTTTACTTTATTTAGATTTTATAAGAAACCTCAGACTTAAAGGTTTGAAAATTACTGCACCAAACTAATTTTCTCTATATTTGCAGGATTTCTATAGATGCGAGGATGGAAAGTTGGAGGAGGCACGAGCAGTTGTCAACAAACATTGCCCGAAGCTTGTGCATAATCTGATGCATGAGGCGCGCCCTTTAGCCGTCCGCAAATATATGGCAACTCAAGGCTATAAGAGTCTTGATAAGAAAGCCGGTAGGAGACTCCGTCTTGAGAAGGACAAGTACATGGAGGTAAAGCATATTCATGCTTGTTATTTCCTCAACAGGCTGGCACTCAATTTCTTTTTGACATATATGAGATGCAATTGATCAATTAGGTTACTCCGAGATGGTGCGTCGATAAGGGGGAGTGTTGGGAGCGGATCGTGGACTATTGGTGTTCCAAAGAGTACAGGGCGAAAAACAAAGATTATAGAAATCGGCGAGCCGCAATGCTGGATCCACCACATCATCAAGGCAACTTGAACGTTATGGAGTTCGGTGAATGTTGGGTATATCTTATGGAGTTCTTCATAAGCTTTTTCTTGTCATACATGTTGCCAATCCTTGTGATGAAATCTTAATCATGTTGCTTTGGTTGCAGGCGTCTCACCATAATGCTTCACTGCCCAACCTTTTCGTCTCGTATGCTTTGCCCCATAAGGCACCGTACAGAACAGCCACGCCTTACGATGAGAATGACACAGCGTCCGCGTACTCCAGCAAGACCGCCTACGATCGGATGGAGAAATTTAAAGGGATGGCAAAAGAGTTGAAAGGGCCCGAGTATGATGTGACAACAGAGCCTCTTGACCACGCGTTGGTCATGATCTCTGGAGAACGCAGGAAACATGGCAAGGAAGCAATTGCAGGAGGCATGTTCCCTAGTTCCTCCCGTAGCTCTCTCCCTGAAACCAAAGCTCGGTTAGGTATCTCAAAATCTTCTACATGTAAACGCTCGACTCCAGCTATGGTTGAGATGGAGGTATTCTATACAAGTCCTTCTATATATGTTTGTTTCTTACTTACTGTTGGATTGAAGATGCGATTGCCATGCCATATTTTGCAGGCCCGACTGGCGGAGTTGAGGCGAGTGGCGGCAGAGGAGAGGGCGGAGGAGAGGCGACTGGCTGATGAGAGGACGCAGCAAGCGGTGCAGCAGGCAGTGCAGTAGGCGGTGTTGGCACAAACTAGTCAATGCTTTGCAATGTTTGCAGTTAGTTCCTTAATTGCCAAAGACATACATGAACTCTTCTACCACCGGTACTTAATCTTCACTCAAACATAATTTGCAGGCTTATCGTACCCAGAATGGTATGCCCGCTATGACGATGCCTCATCAATCAGGCCATGGATCTAATACTGATGGATCTTCACATGCACGAGGCCCAAGCGACAACAACCTTGGTGGTTCTTCGAATGTATGAGATCGAGTATGGTTGGTGGTTCTTTTGTCTGTTTGGCATATTGATGATTTCAAGCACGTTATTTGTTCTTGTGCCAAAACGTGACAGTCACCATTCAATCTTGTATGCTATGGAACTTTGTCCTGGGACTATATGCTATGGAACTTTGTATATTGTTGCTTATATTTGCTATGGAACTATGCTGTCCTGTTATGGTTCTGTGTTGTGAGGATCTTTGGTTATGGATCAAGGCAATTACTATATTGTGTATTAAACTGTTTAATTGTGTATTAAAATTTGAGATTATAAAAAAAAGCTTTGCCGTCTAGGGACAGATGGCAAAACTGCCACATGTCGCTAGCCTGTGCTTCTGCTGGAATTTTGCCGTCTGGCCAACAGGACGGTTGACGGCAAAGAGGTGATGATTTGCCGTGTGGGACAGCCCTACCAGACGGCAAAGTATGCATCTTTGCCCACTGGGGATCGATCGACAGACGGCAAAGTCCAGCTATTTTGCCCACTGGCCGAAGAACAGCAGACGGCAAAGTATGAGTTTTTCCCGTCAGCCTGCCGCGACAGTTGACGGCAAAGTTAATAGACTTTGCCGTCTGCCTAGACGACCAGTAGATGGAAAAACACTTGACGCCGACCATCACTCCATCGGAACCGTTCCGTCTGCTGCAATATTTTGCCGTCTGGCTTTACCCGCTGACGGCAGAAGGTATAGACTGACGGCAAAGTCTTTGCCGTCAAGCAGAAAAAATAGTAGACGGCAAAGTATTCTTTGCCGATTATTCTTTGCCGTCTGACTTTGCCGTCTACTTCCTGACGGCAAACTCTTTGCCGTCTGGATTTATGTATTTGCCGTCTGTTATCCACAGACAGCAAACTAGCAGTTTCCTGTAGTCGCGCCGCCAAGCCCTAAAACCTCTCGGCATGGCTGATCTGGAGTCTGTTCGGGGCTCCGGAGAGGGGGATTCGTCGCCGTCGTCATCATCAACCATCCTCCATCACCAATTTCATGATGCTCACCGCCGTGTGTGAGTAATTCCATCGTATGCTTGCTGGACGGTGATGGGTTGGATGAGATCTATCATGTAACCGAGTTAGTTTTGTTAGGGTTTGATCCCTAGTAACCATTATGTTGTGAGATTAATGTTGCTATGACTTTGCTATGCTTAATGCTTGTCACTAGGGCCCGAGTGCCATGATTTCAGATCTGAACATATTACGTTTTCATGAATAGATGTGTTCTTGATCCTATCTTGCAAGTCTATAGTCACCTACTATGTGTTATGATCCGGCAACCCAGAAGTGACAATAATCGGGACCACTCCCGGTGATGACCACAGTTTGAGGAGTTCATGTATTCACTATGTGCTAATGCTCTGTTCCGGTTCTCTATTAAAAGGAGGCCTTAATATCCCTTAGTTTCCATTAGGACCCCGCTGCCACGGGAGGGTAGGACAAAAGATGTCATGCAACTTCTTTTCCATAAGCATGTATGACTATATTTGGAATACATGCCTACATTACATTGATGAATTGGAGCTAGTTCTGTGTCACCCTATGTTATGACTGTTACATGATGAACCGCATCCGGCATAATTATCCATCACCGGTCCAATGCCTACGAGCTTTCCATATACTGGTTTCCGCTTATTTACTTTTCCGTTGCTAGTGTTACAATCACTACAAAATACCAAGAATATTACTTTTGCTTCCTTTACTTTTGTTACCGTTACCACCACTATCATATACTTTGCTACTAAGCACTTTGCTGCAGATACTAAGTTTCCAGGTGTGGTTGAATTGACAACTCAGCTGTTAATACTTGAGAATATTCTTTGGCTCCCCTTGTTGGAATAAATAAATTTGGGTTGAATACTCTACCCTCGAAAGTTGTTGCAATCCCCTATACTTGTGGGTTATCACGCTCCGGTGTCAGCATCTTGTAGTAAGTGATCTTGCAACGCACCATGGCTTTCTAGCGAACTAGGGGACGCTTGATGCGGGCTAGGGGATCGAAATGTGGGGGAATGGGCTGGAGATTTGGTGTTGTTTTAGGGCAGTGGCTGGCATAGGCCGAACAGCGAAGGTTCTGGTGTGAATAGTGGTTCCGGTGACGACCGGTCAATCGGTTTTGACTATACATCACTCTTGTCGCGTTCGCGTTGCAGCCCGGCATGCTGGACCCTCCACGTCGCTCACCGAATGGAACATGCTTCGTCTTGCGTTTTCGCTCGCTTGTGGGACCGCAGTTGAGAGCAAACCGACGTCCCTCCCCCTCCCCCGCCTGCGTCATTTATTATACCACCACTCCCTCCGTTTTATGCGGAGTAAACAAAAACAGAGGGAGTATACTATGGATGAGGATCCCCTGACGTGGCCGAACCCATTGAGTAACTGACATGCGGGGTGTCGGTGTCAAAACCGACGGATCTCGGGTAGGGGGTCCCGAACTGTGCGTCTAGGCGGATGGTAACAGGAGACAAGGGACACAATGTTTTACCCAGGTTCGGGCCCTCTTGATGGAGGTAAAACCCTACGTCCTCTTTGATTAATATTGATGATATGGGTAGTACAAGAGTAGATCTACCACGAGATCAAGGAGGCTAAACCCTAGAAGCTAGCCTATGGTATGATTGTTGTATGTTGGAGTTGTCCTACGAACTAAAACCCTCCGGTTTATATAGACACCGGAGAGGGTTAGGGTTACACAAAGTCAGTTACAATGGTAGGAGATCTGAATATCCGCATCGCCAAGCTTGCCTTCCACGCCAAGGAAAGTCCCATCCGGACACGGGACGAAGTCTTCAATCTTGTATCTTCATAGTCCAGGAGTCCGGCTGAAGGTATAGTCCGGCTACCCGGACACCCCCTAATCCAGGACTCCCTCAGTAGCCCCTGAACCAGGCTTCAATGACGACGAGTCCGGCACGCAGATTGTCTTCGGCATTGCAAGGCGGGTTCCTCCTCCAAGTTCTTCATAAAAGTTTGTAAACACTAAGGGTAGTGTCCGGCTCTGCAAAATAAGTTTCCACATATTGCCATAGAGAGAATAATATTAACACAAATCTAATCTGCTGACGTATTCCGTAGCGTGACATCACACTACGGCCAAGCCTTTATTCGAATCGTTTTTACTTCCCACCTCAGCGCGTTTTGCGAGGCGGTTTCCTTGGCACGTCTTGTCAAAGCAGAGATCGTGTCCCCCATTTACGGGATTCTCATCAATATGGACGTGGGTAACCCACCCGCGCCATTTATCACGGCGCTTGGGAGGCAAGCGAGTTTTATCAGGCTGGTGGGGACGCATAGCCGCATCCGCCCATATAAGGGGATAAGGATCCACCTTTTTACCCACGCCTTCTTCCTCCTTTGTCTATCCGTCTTCCGCGCACTCGAGCTCCAGCGCCCAAGCCCGCACTTCCCACCTCAACCTTCTCCAGCCATGTCCGGACCAGGAGGCAAGTGGATGGTCTCCTCCGTTACGGAGGGCCATGTCAAAAAAACTGAGGAAGGCCGGATACTTGTCTAAAGACATCGCGCACCGGCTTGCTGAAAAGGGGCAGCTTCTCCCCACCCCAAGGCCCCATGAGAGGGTAGTATTCCTTCCCCATTTCCTCCGCGGACTGGGCTTTCCTCTCCACCCATTTGTCTGAGGGCTCATGTTCTACTATGGCCTGGATTTCCACGATCTGGCCCCGAACTTCATCCTCAACATCTCGGCGTTTATCGTCGTGTGCGAGGCCTTCCTCTGCGTCCGCCCCCATTTTGGTCTTTGGCTCAAGACTTTTAATGTCAAGCCGAAGGTTGTGCGTGGCAACCAGGCGGAATGCGGAGGTGCCATGTCGAGCAAGATAGCCAACGTCCTATGGCTCGAGGGCTCCTTTGTAGAGACCCTGAAGGGGTGGCAGTCAGGGTGGTTTTACATCACCGAGCCGCGCGATCCGAAATGGGTCGCAGCCCCTGAGTTCCGGTCCGGACCCCCTACGCGGCTCACGTCCTGGAAAGAGACGGGCCTGTCGTGGGGCGACAAAGGAGAGGTGACTGGATTGCAGACATGCATCCAGTCCCTGGCAAACAAGCAGCTCAAGCTTGTCAACGTAGTCCAGGTTATGCTCGTCCACCGGATTCTCCCGTGTCAACAACGGGACTTCAACCTATGGGAGTTCGACCCGGCGCAGCAGCAAACTCTGAGTAGGCTCTTCGACATGATGTACGAAGATGCCTGGAAGGGGCTAACCAAGGGCGCCGAGGCTCCTGCATCCGCTTCCGAGGATCGCGGATTCAGCACGCAGCGTCAAGCTAGTGCGGTAAGCTATTTTTACCTTTTATAGGATGCTAGTTTTTTATAGTTCGACTCTATGCGGGATCTAAACTCACTCACCTTTTACAGGCTTGGCAGGTGAAGTCCGGGCCGATTGACTGTCCGGCTCCTATGCCCGAAGACCCAGCCAATGCTCGCTTAGCGAAGCTGCTGGTTCTGGCACCTTATGTGGTGCCGGAGAAGAAGGCCAAGAAGAAGAAGGCAACGGGGACTCGAAAGAGTTCCCGGCATATGGTGGTGTCGGATTCATCATCCGACGAATCCGAGACGCACTCCTCCCGTGAAGACGAGGAGGAAGAAGGATCCTCTCCCCCTCCAGCGGGGGGAGGAAAGAAGAGGAAGGCCGCCCCAATGGGGGAGGCCGAAGGGTCCAAGAAGGGGAAGACCCTCCCTCCGGACTACTCCAACGACGCCGACGAGGGCGAAGAGGAGTGGCCGCACAGGGCCAAGCGCCCAGCGGAATCGTAAGTGTTCGGATACCAGAGTAACTCATGATATTCCTTTGTTGCACAGCTTTCCCTAATGTTGAATATAATCATGCAGCCCGCCTAAGGACGGGCTCGACGAGTCGGCGAGCGGCTCCTTGGATTCATCGGACGTGAATTCAGTTCCGCCCGCTGCCTCCCCCCACGCCGCGGACGACGCCGAAGTGGCGTCGCAACAAGTTGCGGGCCAAGAGGGGGTGGTCCTGGAAGAGCCGCGAGGCGACCTCCCGGACTCCGGGAGTAAAGTGGACAAGACCCCCCAGGGCTCCAAGTCCGGCTTTGCGCCGGACACCGCACCGGAATCCTCAACGGTTCCGGACTACAGCAGGCGACCTCCTTCTAAGAGGGGCAAGCCTACTGAGCCGGCGGCCTCCGTCCAACCGAAGGCGCCGGACAATCTACTGGAGGTGCTTAAGGGCGCCTCCATCGACGAGGAGCACCGTACTATCATGAGTACGGTGATCCAGAAGGTTCAGTCCGCCAAGAGCGGACTGACTGAAGCTTGTGCTAGCTGACGGTGTCCTGGACTAGGGGGTACTCACCATGTCATCTCCCGATCTGTTAGATTGGGCCGAGGACCCCCATGGCCGTATACTCATGGGCCAGTTCGGACATCTGCTGCATACAAGGAAGATTCCACAAGACTTGGCAATCAAGACAAGGACTCCTCCCCACCGGCGTATTCGGCTAGGACTCTTGTTATCCTAGGCCTCTGGTGCATTATATAAACCGAGGCCAGGCTAGTCGATAGATCATATACAACAATCATATCATAGGCTAGCTTCTAGGGTTTAGCCTCCTTGATCTCGTGGTAGATCTACTCTTATACTACCCATATCATCAATATTAATCAAGCAGGACGTAGGGTTTTACCTCCATCAAGAGGACCCGAACCTGGGTAAAACATCGTGTCCCCTGCCTCCTGTTACCATCCAGCCTAGACACACAGTTCGGGACCCCCTACCCGAGATCCGCCGGTTTTGACACCGACATTGGTGCTTTCATTGAGAGTTTTGCTATGTGATCGACAAAAGGATCGATGGCTCGCCTGCAGATCAACTGCGACTTCGGCATCTTCGTCATCAGCTCGACTGGTCACCTTGGTTCGACCAAGGACTGCGCCCTATCTCCGATCGTCATGTTCGGATGAGGGCCTTCATCAACGTCAACTCCGATCTCTATCAAGATCATGGAGGAATTATCCAGGGATCCCGGGGGCTCAACTTCAACATTGCCCTCGGGCGACCGTGCTGTTTTTCTGCACAACAAACTTGTATCCGCCGCCACCGCCTCCTCAAGTGTTGTTTTAACGATTGCTTTGGTCGGATTGTGCGGAATTGAGTCTACAACAACCCTGGAAAATTTCGTCGAGTTCCGATGGAGGAATCTCTGGCAATCCGCGATATACCGGAGCCCTGTCAAATCTGGACAGGAATCCGGACGAGTTTAGGGCGTGGTGTCCAGCTTCTAGCTCGGACGTCCTTGGGAAGATCCAACCGTTGATCGGCTGCGGAGTTCCTATGTCTACAAGCCCTCCAAATTTCAGCTCGATCCGACCGTCCAAACTCCGGGAACCTTCCGATTAGTACATCACTTTTCGGATCTGTTTTCTGCGCGAAAACGAATCCGACCCGAGTTCGTCTTTTTTTATGAACGGGATTTCGGACATCCCTTTTGAAGGAAGTTTTGTATGGGGTATTGTGTTTTGTTCCCGAACACATCCCACTAACTTTAAGATCTTTTGAACATGATCTTCAACATCATGCTGGTGTCAAACCAGTCCGGCAATATTACTCCACGGCTGCCGACCTACGTTAGACACGTCGTCACTTTAGCCGAGCTCAACTTCTTCGGATCATCATCTCGGCAAGCTGAACAAGGGTCTAGCATTGCGAAGGATAAATCATCATCAACATCGCTGCCCCACGGATTACACGGAGCGGGCATACCGGCATCGCCGCACGGTCGCTTCATCAAGCCGGAATCGACCACGTCACAACCTGCATCGACAGGGCCGCACTATTGCTTCTTCAAGCTGGTGTCCATCACGCCGACCTACTTCGACTCATCGGCTGACGTCGAGGCTTCGACATCTTGGCTGGACCGGGGGCTTCGCCACCTCTTCATCAACCTACTCCGGACACTTCGGCGTCACTAGCCGACCAGCTCCGTCACGTTAGCTGGGCCGAGGGCTTTGCCTCAGTGAGTCAACCTTTACCAGCATTGCATGCCGTCGTTTTATCGCCCATCAGGCAATGGGTGTGCGGAGCAAGTCCCAATTTTGGGAATCACCTTCCTTCGGATTGCTACAACAAATAAACCAGGTGATATTAATCCCAGTTTTTTTGCTTGTTTGGGTTTATTTTTCCCAAGGAATTATTACTCTGGTTTGTCCATCACCTATACACAGGTCTATCAAATGATGGCCGCATTAACGAGGTCGCGCGGTGGTTCGGTCAGTTTCCGTACATAGTCCGACGAACGCCGCATCCGGAACTTGGACCGACTTGTGAATTCAGGCTTTGCCACGCCTTTACCGCATCACGCCGATGCCCTGTATCGACTTTGACTTCGGCGCCAGGCCATATTTCTTTTATTACTCACTTTGCATAAATTATTTATTATGCAATGTTTTTTAATCATTATTACTATTATCTCCGGTTTGCACTATTTTTTGTGCACAGGAAAATGATCCGGGGACTTCGGCGTCACTCTGCCGGTCTGCATTGACCGTGCTATGTCACCACTTCGGCGTGTCGAGCTCTCCGCTCCGCCACATCGGGACCAGCTTGAGGGATGGAACCTTGCCCCGCATCAAGCTCGGACCGCGTCATCAATACCGAACACAGTAACCAGCTAAGTCACTTTCATGCTCAAAGCTTTAATTTCTAACTTGTGTTCGGTTCGACCAAGCACTATACTTTTTTGGAAAAAAGTTGCTTGTAAAAAATTTCCTTGTCCAAACTTTGTTTGTGACGCATAAATTCAAATACCCAATTCATTTGGGGGCTTCCTTCATGAAGCTTTTCCTCTTGCATATGATTATACTTGTACGGCTTTGTTCCTTGTTCGTGTATTACGCCATAATATGCACCATATTGACTTAAGCGATTTGCAAGCTGGGTTGTCTCGCTCCTGTGTTTACCCCTACGTTCCCGATTGTTCGGCTAGGGAGTAAAGGGAGCACCTCTGCAATTGTCACGGTCGGGTCACCCGAGCCGGACCTCAGACTGGGTGAAGCCGAAAGCTAGCGCTCTTATAGTTTTCAATGATGGTCGGCACACAACGGAACTCATGAGTAGAAAAAATCTATTGCACATGTCTCATAATAACAATGAGCACCGAAGAAAGGTATCGGTGGGGGTACTATTTTCTTCGGAGATGCTTCTTACACTTCACAGTAATATAGCATAAGTTCCCTGAGCGCACTTTGTCTGTTACAGCCTTATGGCCTGATTGCCTGGTTATTGGAAACACCATCGATATTCTCGACCGATGGAGTACATAACACTTTTCGGTCCTTGACCGAAGAGGGAGAAGCTGACGGTCAGTTAAGACGTGTTTAAAGTTCGGTTGAACATAGATATGATATAAGTACTTCGGTACATGCAATCATTCTTCTACCCAAGTCACTTGGGGGCTCTTAAGTTTATTTGAGCTGTTTTATAATAAGTGTTCTTCTTCTTAGTCATTGCAAAGTTTTATTATTATTATTTATCACTCCTTTTTCGACACGAGTGTGCGGTCACTAGCCAGGGAGCCTAATTTCTCTCTCAAAGCCGCTAGAGTTTAGTTTGCTAAACTGGCCTGATGAGAAGTACTCCGCCCTCGGGATAGGAGGTTGAAGCCGTAGGCTAACCCGCTCGAAGTCTTGAGATTGGATGTATCATGGTAAAGCACGATAGAAGAACTTCCTTTTTCTAAAGACCAACCTTTGGATTGGCACCGAACACTTGATATTGTTCGGACATCATGTTTTTACTGACGTTTCTTGGTTTTCCAAGCTTTTTGGCACTTTTTAAACTATTTTTGATTTCCCAGCATTAGTCTCGTAGTGCAACGCCGGAGACCTTTAGAGATTCGGCAAAAACATTCTCGAATATTGCTATATATGCATCGGTTTCGAATTGTGTCTTCGGTTAATAGTTGGGTTGCCCGGCTCCTGCGCTTGCCTCCTACGTTCCGCTTTGTTCGGCTAGGTGTGCAAAGGGAGAACCACTGCGATTGTGCTTCCAGCTCACATGGTTAAGCACCTCAGTAGAGAAAGCCGAAAACTGACTGTCACAATAAGCGTTAACTGGTCAGCGATCCGATGACGGTGTTAAATGACGGGCCATTCATAACAATGGCCGAAGTGTTTACGGCTTGACCTCGGCTGTCGCCGAAGACTACCGGGGGCTATTAACTAGCCTCCCAAACTAAATCCTCGATATTTTGCTCTTACATTGGAGCTGAGGTTTCATGATCATGCTTGGCATGACAACCCAAAGAAAGGAACCGATAGCGGGACTATTTTCTTTGGAAGACATTTCTTATGTTAAACAGTAATATAACTCTGTGCGTACCTTTGTTTATAAAACCGTGTGGCCAGATTGCCTTGTTTGTCGTAAATCTTTGCCCTCATAAAGGATTTATAAAGTAGGACAAACACTCCTCGGCTATTGGCCGAGGAGGTGGAAGCCGATGGCCGGTCAACAAAGTTTTGTACAATGCGGATCCGAGCATTAATGACGTAAAGTACTTGGATACATAGAGTCATTACACATAATTTGTGATTTTACTATGGATATCGATCCTTAATTCGGCCACCCGTGCCCGCATTAAGGCTCGGGGGCTACTGGGCTTCGGGCTTATTATTTACAAATATTAAAGGGGCACATCGATCCCCTGATCTGGTGTTGCCACCCGACCAGTGTCTCGGGGGCTACTGCATTGCTTGTCCAATGAAGAAAATTTTATGTGCAATATAGTTTCCGAGGAGATTTTGATCCTCAGGTTGGTCGGCCGCACCCAACCTGAGTCTCGAGGACTGAGCACGCCGCTTTTAGTGTCCCGAAGTATTCTGCCGAGCTAGGACTTGATCCTCATGCCGATTTCGCAAATCAACCTGAGTCTCAGCGGCTACTGGAATCAGCGGGCTTACGTCATCCTTCATGTGCATCTCGGGTTTTAGACCGATACACACCTTGAGGGCTACTGGCTATATATCTCGGAAGAGAATAAAATGCACCAATAAAAAATATTCACAAAAATCGGCCCACATTCGGGGTGGTGCACCACCTCGGAAGCAGCCCGGCATAAAGCTCGGGCGCTAGTGGCTGGCTCCATAGAGGGCATTTCCGGCATTAAGCTCGGCTAAACTCCTTCAAACTTCTTTGAACCAAGGTGATTTACGACACCTCGGATATAGTCCGGCGTTGGAGCTCGGATACAGTCCGGCGTTGGAGCTCGGATATACAGTCCGGCGTTGGAGCTCGGATACATGGTCCGGCGTTGGAGCTCAGATACATTCCGGCGTTAGAGCTGGGAAGCGGTCCGGCGTTGGTGCTCGGTTGCAAAAGATACCTCGAATACAGTCCGGCGTTGGAGCTCGGACGCAAGAGGACGCTGCTGCCCGGGAACAACTTCAAACCCGAGGTGTGGCATAAAAATAACAAGGCATTGGTAAAGGCCGAAAACTTAAAGGGGCTCCTCAGATACCCGACGTATAAACTCGTCGAATGCATTTCTGCGATCCTCAAGATCGAAGATAAGAAGATTTGTTGAACCAGTTTTCAAGACCGGCAACCGAAGGTGAAGAACAGTTCAGAAGAATCGAGGAGCGTCCCTAACTTGAAGACCGGTTTAGGGGGCTACTGATGGTGTCCTGGACTAGGGGGTACTCACCACGTCATCTCCCGATCTGTTAGATTGGGCTGAGGACCCCCATGGCCGTATACTCATGGGCCAGTTCGGACAGCTGCCGCATACAAGGAAGATTCCACAAGACTTGGCAATCAAGACAAGGACTCCTCCCCACCGGCGTATTCGGCTAGGACTCTTGTTATCCTAGGCCTCTGGTGCATTATATAAACCGAGGCCAGGCTAGTCGATAGATCATATACAACAATCATACCATAGGCTAGCTTCTAGGGTTTAGCCTCCTTGATCTCGTGGTAGATCTACTCTTGTACTACCCATATCATCAATATTAATCAAGTAGGACGTAGGGTTTTACCTCCATCAAGAGGGCCCGAACCTGGGTAAAACATTGTGTCCCCTGCCTCCTGTTACCATCCAGCCTAGACGCACAGTTCGGGATCCCCTACCCGAGATCCGCCGGTTTTGACACCGACACCAGCCTTCTAACAGGCTTCAAGGTATGTAAAAATATTACCACATAGACAGTAGCCCCTGATGCTCTGTTTGGCGTTCGGAAAGAAAAGCCGAATAGAGGATCTAATAAATTTCGCAGGAGTCTAACAAAAAAGAGTCAATAAGCGTATGCAGGCTTCGCTGCTAGCGACCGCCGCACTGACTGCGGAGGTGGGTGCCCTGAAGCAGGGCCTCGAGCGGTCCGAGCAAGAGCTCGGCCTTGCCAAGCGGCAGCTCGAGGAGAAAGAAGGTAAGGGACACATTATAGAAAAATATATAAAAAGATGCAATTGCAAAAAATGATAGGATTGTGCTACTTATTGCAGGGGCCACAACTGAGGTGGCAACCCTCAAGTAGGCGCTGGCCGAGGCCGAGAAGAGAGCGGCCTCAGAGCGCACCGAGCGGGAGAAATTTGAGGCACAGGTCGGCGAGGCGCAGCAAGAGCTTCAGGCTCTCATGAAAAAACATGAGAGTTTGGAGCTTGACTCGAAGACGCGAGCGTCCGAGCTCGCGGCGGCCATCGAGGCTGCCAAGTCTGCCAAGGCCGAATCCCAGAAGGCCCTCCGGGAATTGGATGCGGTGAAAAAGATAGCGGCGGGTAAGGCATTCTTTATGCAAAGCAAACATACGAAAGTAAGCTACTTGTTACTTACCCGAATCCGGAGCTCTCCAGGGGCATTCGCAGATCTTCCCCGTAGCGTGTTTGATGCCACCGCATTCTACCGAGCCGAGGAGGGCAGCTCGATGGAGAAGGTGTTCTGGTCTCAATATGCTGAGGCCGGACACCCCGTGCCCTTGAGCGACCAGCTGAAGCAGTTGGTCGAGCTCCACAAGGCGGCCGAACAGGCCATGAAGGGCTTCATAGTTCGGCTGTGGCCTGGAGAGGCCCTGCCTGGGAGCTACTTTGGACTGGCGCGGCGGCTGGTGGAGGCCTGTCCAAGGCTCGAGGTCATCAAGCGCTCCGTCTGCATCGAAGGTGCCCGGAGGGCCCTTGCCCACGCTAAGGTGCACTAGGGCAAGCTGGACGGCGAGAAGCTTGTGAAGGATGGGCCTCCGCCGGGGAAAGAGCATCGCAAACCCGAGAACTATTATAAGGACGTTCTGAAGGGTGCCCGCCTCATGGCAGATGAATGTACCAAGGATGTAATTTTTGAATGAACTCGCTCGTGTTATCCTGTGCGCTGAAAACTTGTTCATATGCGCTAAGCAATGCTTGTTGAATTTAAAATATTACTTCATGTGCGGCCGTTTATCAAAAATTGAGAGATGGCCAGTCGTCGGCTTCTGCCCCCATGCCACTAGTGCTGGGGTGTTCGGGATAAACATGAGCGCTCTTTTTCCCATGTTTGGGTCCTTCGAGGGAGGTGCTCAGCACAATGAACAAGGCAATCGGACTATACTGCTTGAACACTCTCACTTAGCCATAGAACTCTATAATTTTAAATTTCGGCGAAGCCCCTAGTATTCGGAAGACCTAGTTCGGGGCGCTATCCACGCCTTGGCCGGACAAAGCCGGTTCCTCGCTCGAAGCGGCATAAGTCTTTAAGGACTCGAAAAACCTCTCGAACAGCGACCGGTCTCTCGCCTCATCATGACAGTCAGTTTTAGCTTTCTCTACTGAGGTGCTCAGCCCAGCTCAACTGGGGCACAATCGCAGTAGTTCTCCTAGTGCTACCTTAGCCGATATAGCGGAACATAAGGCACCAAAACATAGGAGCCGGGCAAACCCAACTATTGACCCAAATCATGATTCGGAGCCGATGCATATAGTGCTATAAGTTCAGGGTGCCGCACTTGTGAAAGTGTACGGACTTCTCACACCATATTGAGGGGTACTGAAGCCCCTGACATATTTGTTGTACCACAGTGTACGGGTGCAACATGTCATTAATAAACATATATAAAAAAGTGAGTAATGCAAAAAATAGACAAAAGCTATGCATTGTTTATAGAAAGGCTGCGGTCAAAGCAGAACGATACAAATAGTGCGATAAGAAAAAAGTTGGACTATTTAACATGTCCTGTCCAAGGGCAGGCCACGGAATTGTATGCAAATCAGGTATACTGCTCGTAATAGAGACCACCTGGGAGTTCCATAATGCGGCATGGCTTGTCTGCTTTCCTGGATCTTGCATCGTTTGTGCGGCAGTTGGATTGCCGAACAGGTCGTCCGAAGTATGGAGTCCTGAAAGTGAAAAAAAAAAGAATTCGGTAGCCCCTAGTACGGTTGAAGCCGTGTTTTGGGCGTGCCATGATGGTGCCCCCCCTGTGCCCATGGTGTTTCAAGAGCGTAGTTATGTACGCGAAGCACTGGTCTCGCTATTTCGCGAGGGCTGGGGTTGGGGCCGCATTGCTACGCCTGCTCAGAATGTGCTAGGCGGTCTTGTTGTAGGTTACTCCGGGCGCGCTTGACAGTGTCCGGCCTTTTAATGGCTGGACTGGAGAACTGCCTAGAGAGGCTGCTTTGAACTTCCGCTGCGAGGGCCGCCATGTGCTCCTCCATTCGGAGGGAGCGTTCGGTGTTTCCATTGACCGTGATTACTCCTCGAGGGCCTGGCATCTTGAGCTTGAGGTATGCGTAGTGCGGTACCGCATTGAACTTTGCAAATGCGATTCGCCCGAGCAGTGCATGATAGCCGCTGCGGAACGGGACTATGTCGAAGATTAACTCCTCGCTTCGGAAATTATCCGGGGATCCGAAGACCACTTCAAGTGTGACTGAGCTTGTACAATTGGCCTCTACACCTGGTATGACGCCTTTAAAGGTCGTTTTGGTGGGCTTAATCCTCGAGGGATCTATGCCCATTTTCCGCACTGTATCCTGGTAAAGCAGGTTCAGGCTGCTGCCGCCGTCCAAAAGGACTCTTGTGAGATGAAATCCGTTAATAATTGGGTCTAAAACCAATACGGCGAACCCGCCATGACGGATGCTAGTGGGGTGGTTCCTTCGATCAAAGGTGATCGGGCAGGAGGACCATGGGTTGAACTTTGGGGCGACTGGCTCCATCGCATATACGTCCCGTAACGCACGCTTCCGCTCCCTTTTGGGGATGTGGGTTGCGTATATCATGTTCACCGTCCGCACTTGTGGGGGAAACCCTTTTGTCCACTGTTGTTCGGCGGTCTGGGCTCCTCCTCGTCGTCGCTACGCAGCCCCTTGTCTCTATTTTCGGCATTTAACTTGCCTGCCTGCTTGAACACCCAACAATCCCTGTTGGTGTGATTGGCTGGCTTTTCGGGGGTGCCATGTATCTGGCACAAGCGGTCGAGTATTCGGTCCAAACTGGCCGGGCCCTGAGTATTCCTTTCAAATGGCTTTTTTCGCTGTCCGGATTTGTAGCCTCTGAATCCGGCATTGATTGTTGTATCCTCGTTGCTGTTGCTGTTAACGCGGCGCTTTTGCTTGTTCCGACGCGACCTGCCACTTTTGTCCTTGGTATCCGAATTACCAAGGTTCTTGGCTAAGCTGTTGCTGTGAGCTAGCCTGCTGTCTTCTCCCGCGCAAAAGTGGGTCATGAGTGTCGTGAGGGCTGCCATAGATTTCAGCTTTTCCTGTCCAAGGTGCCGGGCAAGCCACTTGTCGCGGATGTTATGTTTAAAGGCTGCTAGGGCCTCTGCGTCCGGACAGTCGACTATTTGGTTTTTCTTTGTTAGGAACCGTGTCCAGAATAGCCTGGCTGATTCCTCTGGCTGCTGAATTATGTGGCTTAGGTCATCAGCGTCCGGTGGTCGCACATAGGTACCCTGAAAATTGTCGAGGAATGCGGCTTCCAGGTCTTCCCAAGAACCGATTGAATCTGTCGGCAAGGTGTTAAGCCAATGTCGGGCTGGTCCCTTAAGTTTGAGTGGGAGATATTTGATGGCGTGTAGATCATCGCCGCGGGCCATGTGGATATGAAGGAGATAATCCTCGATCCATACCGCAGGGTCTGTTGTGCCATCGTATGATTCGATGTTCACGGTTTTGAAACCCTCACGGATTTTATGATCCATTACTTCATCTGTGAAGCATAGTGGGTGTGCGGCGCCTCTATATTGGGCTATATCACGACGCAGCTCCAATGAGCATTGTCTACTGTGTTCGGCCCGGCTGGATTTATTATGTCCGGAGTGACGATCCCCGTCACGTGCCGTAGGGCGCCCGCGCGATCCGTAGATCAATCTTGTTTGTCTTGCCTTGTCCTCCAGTATCTCTCGCAGGTCTGGCGCGTTTTCCGGTGCCTTAGCATGTCTGGAGCAGCGCCGGGGCACGACTTGAGTGGAGGGCCGAGAGGCCTCTCTGTCACGGCCACGAGGTGGCCGGTCGGCCATGTCATGCGCTGGTGATGTAGGTGCTTCCTCCTCTAATCGGGGTAGCAGCCTGCGCTTTGGGTAACTCTTCGAGGGGCGTTCGAGTTCATACTCTTCGGCCGCAAGAACTTCAGTCCATCTGTCAGCTAGCAAATCTTGATCAGCTCTAAGCTGTTGCTGCTTTTTCTTGAGGCTGCTTGCCGTGGCTATAAGCCTGCGTTTAAAATGCTCTTGTTCGGCGAGATCCTCTGGCACGACGAATTCGTCATCGTCAAGGCTTGCCTCGTCTCCGGAGGGAGGCATATAATTATCATCCTCAACCTCTCTATCTGCCGCTCTCTCATGAGGGTTGGCTTCTCCATCCTCCTGTGCTGAATCATGCTGGAGGGGGTGTTCTTTGGCGCTATCCGGAGTAGTACTATCTCCCGTGCCGGAATCACCGCTTTAGCTTTGGCGGGATTTAGAGCGGCGCCGCCGACGCCGGCGCTTGGTCTGTTTCTTGGATGCGTCATCCTCCGCTGTTCCATCGCCATCTCCATCTTTTGGAGTGTCCACCATATATATGTCATATGACGAGGTGGCCTTCTAGTGCCCTACGGGTGCTGGTTCTTGGTCGTCTCCTGCATCATCGTCCATACCGTCGATGTCTTCAGAGTTGAAGTCGAGCATGTTGGTTAAGTCGTCGACAGTGGCTACGAAGTGGGTGGTGGGTGGGCTTTGAATTTCTTCATCGTCCGTATCCCAACCTTGCTGACCGTAGTCCTGCCAGGGCTCTCCTGATAAGGAGAGAGACTTTAGCGACTTCAGGATGTCGTCGAAGGGCGAGTGCTGAAAGATGTCCGCGGCGGTAAACTCCATGATCGGCGCCCAATCGGATTCGATCGGCGGGCGCGCGGAGGGCTCGGAGTCTGGAGAGGAATCCGGCTCCTCGGAGTCACGGGCCATGCGGAGTGCGGGGCTGGTGTTCGGCACGATCGCCTTTCAGATCGCAGCCCCCGAGGTGGTGTCCAACCACTCATCCTCGATCGGCGCAGTAGGCTCCGAATTAAGGGTCGGAACCAATGCGCGTGCGGCCTCCAGGACACTGTTCGGCGGCAAAGCTAGATCATGCCCATCGAGACAGTGCGGCGCTTGGCTGTGGCTCGAATCCGTCGAAGATCAAGTCCCCGCGGATGTCAGCCGTGAAGTTTAAACTTCGAAACCTGACCTGATGGCCAGGGGCGTAGCTTTCGATCTGCTCCAGGTGGCCAAGCGAATTGGCCCACAGTGCGAAGCCGCCGAAGACGAAGATCTGTCCGGGGAGAAAAGTCTCACGCTGGACCGCATCGTTGTTGATGATCAGAGGAGCCATCGGGCCTAAAAGTGACGACACAGAGGAACTCTCAATGAAAGCACCAATGTCGGTGTCAAAACCGGCGGATCTCGTGTAGGGGGTCCCGAACTGTGCGTCTAGGCGGATGGTAACAGGAGACAAAGGACACAATGTTTTACCCAGGTTCGGGCCCTCTCAATGGAGGTAAAACCCTACGTCCTGCTTGATTAATATTGATGATATGGGTAGTAGAAGAGTAGATCTACCACGAGATCAAGGAGGCTAAACCCTAGAAGCTAGCCTATGGTATGATTGTTGTATGTTGGAGTTGTCCTACGGACTAAAACCCTCCGATTTATATAGACACCAGAGAGGGTTAGGGTTACACAAAGTCGGTTACAATGGTAGGAGATCTGAATATCCGCATCGCCAAGCTTGCCTTCCACGCCAAGGAAAGTCCCATCCGGACATGGGACGAAGTCTTCAATCTTGTATCTTCATAGTCCAGGAGTCCGGCTGAAGGTATAGTCCGGCTACCCGGACACCCCCTAATCCAGGACTCCCTCACGGGGCCTAGCAAGCATGGGGTCCGCCAGTAAGTGACTGAAAGGGAGGGTAAGGCAGGGATACCTACGTCAGAGGATCCACTTCCACTATACTACTTTGACCAAATGTTAGAGTAGTAGTATATGACATGCAACTTACACAAATGTTAGAGTAATAATATATGACATGAAACTTACACAAAGCATACAGGGTCTAATGCGTTTTTCGAGGCTAACTTTGACCAAATGTTAGAGTAATAATATAGGACATGCAACTTACACAAAGCATACAGTCAAATTCGTATGTGAAAGGAGTTTCCAATGATATAATTTTCACATTATACATCTCATGTACTATTAATCTTGTCAATAGTCAAATTGGAAACCATCTCGAGTACAAATCTAGGAGTACGTACGAATCTAACAATATTTATTGGGTGTTGTTGAATGTTGATACCTTTTTGATCAAAGTAGAGATACCTTGACCACACATAAAACCTATATGTAAACTAGAAAGGATAGGAGGGAGTATATTGTATGTTCAAAAATGAAACGAACATTGAATACCCTTTGTATATGATTTGCGGATGCTATGATCACCGGTTCAAAATTTTGAATCCGCCTTAGGTATCACGTGCCCCCACTCGTTCCCTCTCGATTTTCATCTCGGGGTTCGGAGATCTATTGAAAGAGGACTAGGGTGGGTACATGCGAATGATACTCGGCGGAATGTTCAAATGAGGCATGCGGGAGGATGGACTCGACTGGAGGGCGACATGATCGATGGAGAAGAGGGTTGGAGAGGAATGAGAAATAAGCAAACGCCACATGATTATACTTGAACGGCTCAAATAAACAATAAGCTGTCTCGCTTGGCCTACATAGTGAAAGGCCTAATGTGCAACACGGAGCACTGACGCTCGAATATGTCCGGGAAAACAGGGAAACTGACATGTGGGGCACACCCGTCGGGACGACGTAGCGCAGACTAGTCCAATGGAGGAGCTGGCCCACGACCTCCTCACCACCGACAACCGTTCATGTGGGTCGTTGGGGCCAACAACGGGGCGCAGCTCCAGCACCGCCTCTGGACACGGCGACCGCGGTGATTGACACGCTCATATCGTCGCTAGACACGGTCGGTTTCAGTGTGCCGAGGGTGGCGTTAGTGCTGTGGCACGACCAACGGTATGTTCGGTTTGTGCCCAAGGTTGCCCCATCAAAGCATTGGGTAGCCAAAATTTTGGTTGAGGTATTGGTTGCCCATGATTTGGCCGACATTGGCAAGAAAAATGAACTAGAGTTGGCTAGAGTTCATTGGCATGCCAAAGAAATGACAACCATCCAAACAAAGACCAATCTTTGGGTCATGACCAAAATTTTGGTTGAGGTATTGGTTGCCCATGATTTGGCCGACATTGGCAAGAAAAAATGAACTACAGTTGGCTAGAGTTCATTGGCATGCCAAAAAAATGGCAACCATCCAAACAAAGACCAATCTTTGGGTCATGACCAAAATTTTGGTAAGGTGCACTTTGGCCATAATCCAAACACACACCAACACCCGGCTCGTCGAGGATGCACGGGGCGCCGCGACGCATCCGCGGAGTGGTGTAGCACGGCCAACTGCATCCTCTGGACCTGAGACCATGTCGGGTCGTCTTGCTTTTTCAATGACATGCGGGGATCGCATGTGAGCAAAGGGCATCTCCAACGTTGCCACGACCGCAGCTAACTACCCTGGCACACCAAAACCCTCATCCCTCGCGCCGTCGCGCGGTGCGTTCCCAGCCGGCGCCAGCTGCTCGCATTCATGCCGTCCGTTCGTATGTTGTCGTTAAGAGGCTCGGTGCCCGAGGAACCAACTCCGGCGACTTAATGACACAACCGGACGCTTGGCCTCACCGAAATGCGCTACTTAAAGCGGCAACGCCCAGCTAACCTCCACACCATAGCGCATCGTCCTCCTACCTGGCACCACATCCGCCATGACCGCAAGTGCGAATGCTCTGCGGGAGAGCTTGTCTTCGGGGATGAAGCTCGAGGTCGCCGCCCTCGCTCAAGTCGCCTCTCGCGATGCAATAGCGGCGTAGCCGGACGCGGACGCGACCGCACAAGCGGTGGCCACGCTGGCGGCCGACGACGGGAGCACCGTCAGCCACGCGTCCTACTTGCCGCCGTCCAACGTCCGGCACCGCTGAGGCCGGGGACTCCTCCGAGGATGAGTAGGGCATGGGAGGCGGCAGGGCATGGTGTGCCAACTGGCCGGTCCCTATCTCGTGTTCTACTCTTCCTTGCCGGAGACCTCACCTTCACTTCACGGGTCTTGAACCCCGCCCCCGTACATAGAGATCGTAGATGGAGGACGTCGGTCGCCGCCGTAGAATAGGTTTAGGGTTGGGTTTCTTTTATTTTTCTGTTCTATAAAAGTTCAAAATGTAATGAAAATCTGCCATGTTTGCATTAATCTCGGCCGGTGTATATGAACTTTCACAATAATATACATATTGTAGGAGTACTAGAAAGATGCCCGTGCGTTGCACGGAAGATCAAGATCTTGTGGGAGAAAAGGATGAACGAGGGAAAGCCTTACCTACAAATGTGGAGAGGAGTGCGGGTAAATTGTCATAGTTTCCTTCCTATCCATTAGATATAGATCGGACGACCTATATTGCAGGATGACAGGCACACCATCATCACCAACTCTGCTTTTTATTGAACTGAGACAAATCTAACATGCAAAGTAAAATAAACACATAGGGTCTATACATACACAAATTATCTTAGGCACTCCAATAGTACGTCCACTACACATTCACGCATTTCACATCTTTCTACATCTACGGGAACCTACGAAAGGGTTAACGTAAATTGCCTCTCTCTCTCCTCCCCTGATTTTCATGGTGGTGGGCCCCTCCCTCCCCCCAATCTACAATCAACAGCTCACACGTTTCACATTACGTTAATTATGTAACTGGGATTATGTAGGTGTAGCATTACTCGTCCTAAAAAACCCAACTAAGCCAACCTCCCAGCATATCGCGCGGGAAAAGACCCTGCCGCGCCGTTTTAGTCAGGATTACCGGATTACTAGTAGTAGTATCAATGGATCGCGCGAAGCAACAAAATTTTTTTTAGGGGGCGAAGCACCTAGTTTAAAAGGAAAAAAGGCGGTACACTCACAGCACTCCTGTCGCGGTCGCATTGCTTCCCACACACGTTCGGTCCTGCACACGACTCACGCAAACGGAACGCGCTTCGGCTTGCCTCTTCACTGACACGTGGGACTGCACTTGGAGAAACCGACCATGCGCCAAACTCCCCCCGCCCACCGC
>NC_041382.1:747499419-747509985 GCF_002162155.2 Triticum dicoccoides | reverse complement strand
CCTCCCCCTGTCCCCCTCCACTCCATTCGCTCCGCCAAAGCCGCCCTCCTCGTCGTGCCGATACGTCGGCGCCGCGGTTCGGCAATCCTCTCGCTCCCACAGTACGCTCTCGTAGACTGCCGTCCTCTAGCCGCGCCGCCACCTCTGGCTATGTTCTTGTGGAGGCGCACGGCGGTCAACGCCGCCACCGCTGGCAATGTTCGTGTGGAGACGCACGGCGGTCGGCTTCTCCCATGGTACGCACATTCTAGACTGAGGCCCTGTTCATGTCGGTGTAGCGCTGAATGTTAGCTGATAGACGCTATTAATCTCACTGTTTGCCGAAGTAGTTTACTGTCAATATGCTCTACTTAAGAAGCTTCCTTGCCCTGTTCTGCACTCAATCTACTTAGCTGAGATGGCATGCCAAGGCCGATTAGTTGCTAAAATATCCTGCCATATATTTATTGTGACGTAGATTGCCATGGTCTAGTAGCCAATCTGTTAGGTGAAATAGCTCTACACCGTTTTATACTCGATCTTTGTAGCTGCGATGGCCTTCGATAGTTTGATGGCTGTGTGCTCGGCCTCATTGACTGCTAAAACAGCCTGCCATAATTTGGCACTCAAATCTGTTTGCTGAATTAGCTTTACATATATTTCGTTACTTAGATCTACTCGTCCAAATATCTTGCCATAGCTTTAGACCTCGACCTAGGTATTTTTTCTGGACTTCATAAAGAAGCATAGATGTTTTTCCTGTAATATCTGGTAGAAGAACTAATTTGTATGTCTAACAGATGGACAGGACTTGGATAACTTCTTCTCGAAGATTCTCCGCTGCATATGCCGAGGGGGTTGAAAACTTCATGAACTTTATCAGAGCTGAGTACGGTGGTCCGAAATCAGATGTGCTCTGCCCGTGTAGTAGTTGTATGAATTCAGTTACAAGACCCCAGTCAACTGTGCAAAATCATCTACACTTGTATGGGATGTCGATCACATATACTAGGTGGGTTCATCATGGTGAAGCTGTGAACGTCAATGTTATTGACTACGTGGAAGCAGCAGATCACCATCTTGATCTACCTGATACTCAGGTGGAAGAGGAGGAGGAGGTGGTAGTGGCGGAGCCAGTGAGTTTGACCAACTTTGAAACAATGCTACGAAATGCTCGTGCATTCCGTGAACTTTCACCTGCAGAAGAAAAATGGTGGGCCCGCATGTTGGAACAATGTAACGTTGCTGTCACCCCAGGAAATAAGTTGTCAGTATTCTCAGCTATGGTCACCTTTCTTCAAGTGAAGACATCTGAGCGGATGACCAACAAATCATTCGATGCGATGTTGGCTGCTTTCCGCAAATCTTTCCCAGATGCGTCTGAGCTGCCACACACCTACAGTAAAATGGAGAATTTCCTTCGTGCAATTGGAATTGGATATGATATGATCCATGTTTGTAAGAATAATTGTGTTCTGTTCCAGAAGGATTATGCCAACTTAAGTGAATGCCCGGAATGCAAATCATCAAGATGGAAAGATGGCGATGCTATGAAGAGGATTCCTCATAATGTTCTGAGACATTTTCCAATTACACCAAGATTGCAGAGGTTGTTTCATGATGTTGAAACAAGAGAGGATGTACTGTGGCATTCTAGGAACCAGGAGTACAGAGATCAGAATGTAATGAGCCATCCATCTCATGGTAGTGAGTGAAAAAGCTTCAATGATAAACACAAAGAGTTTGCTGCTGACCCGAGAAACATTAGACTTGGCTTAGCTTCAGATGGATTTAACCCATTTGGCCACCAGAGCGCCACATATAGCATGTGGCCAGTGCTTGTAATCCCTTACAACATGCCTCCAAATGTCTGCACCAAAGAATCAAACTACATGATGGCCTTGCTCATCCCAGGTCCAAAAAGTCTTGGAAAGGATTTTGATTTGTTCATGGAGCCTCTTGTGGAGGAACTTCAACAGCTATGGAAGGGTGTTCTCACTCGAGATGTATATAGCAGCCCACCAGTTGATTTCTTTCTGCGTGCTGTTATAATTTGGTGCATCCATGATTATCCGGCTTTGGGCACTATGTCAGGGTGAACGACACATGGTTACAATGCATGTGTTCGCTGTGACAGGAATCCGCTGTCATACGCAATACTTAGCAAGATCTGTTACATTGGACACCTCCGTTTCCTTGCCAAGGACAAGCCGCATCCTAGAAAATACCGAAGACATGTGTTCAATGCAAAGCATGAAAACCTTGATGCTGTTGGGGAACGTAGTAATTTCAAAAAATTTCCTACGCACACGCAAGATCATGGTGATGCACAGAAACGAGAGGGGAGAGTGTTGTCTACGTACCCACGCAGACCGACTGCGGAAGCGATCACACAACATAGAGGAAGTAGTCGTACGTCTTCCCGATCCGACCGATCCAAGCACCGTTACTCCGGCACCTTCGAGTTCTTAGCACACGTACAGCTCGATGACGATCCCCGGGCTCCGATCCAGCAAAGCATCGGGGAAGAGTTTCGTCAGCACGACGGCGTGGTGACGATCTTGATGTTCTACCGACGTAGGGCTTCGCCTAAGCACTACAACGATATGATCGAGGTGGAATATGGTGGCAGGGGGCACCGCACACGGCTAAGGAACGATCTCAAGGATCAACTTGTGTGTTCTAGGGTGTCCCCTGTCCCCGTATATAAAGGATCCAAGGGGGAGGGGCTGGCCGGCCAAGGGAGGCGTGCCAGGAGAGTCCTACTCCCTCTGGGAGTAGGATTCCCCCCCCCCCCCCCAATCCTAGTTGGAATAGGATTCATCAAGGGGGGGAAGAGAGAGAGGGAGTCCGGCCACCTTTCCTAGTCCTAATATGACTAGGGGAGGGGGGAGGCGCGCGGCCACCTTGGGCTGCCCCTTTCTCCTTTCCACTAAAGCCCACTAAGGCCCATATGACTCCCGGGGGGGTTCCGGTAACCTCCCGGTACTCCGGTAAAATCCCGATTTCACCCGGAACACTTCTGATATCCAAACATAGGCTTCCAATATATCAATCTTTATGTCTCGACCATTTCGAGACTCCTCGTCATGTCCGTGATCACATCCGGGACTCTGAACAACCTTCGGTACATCAAAATGCATAAACTCATAATAACTATCATCGTAACGTTAAGCGTGTGGACCCTACGGTTCGAGAACAATGTAGACATGACCAAGACACATCTCCGGTCAATAACCAATAGCGGGACCTGGATGCCCATATTGGCTCCTACATATTCTACGAAGATCTTTATCGGTCAGACCGCATAACAGCATACGTTGTTCCCTTTGTCATCGGTATGTTACTTGCCCGAGATTCGATCGTCGGTATCCAATACCTAGTTCAATCTCGTTACTGGCAAGTCTCTTTACTCGTTCCGTAATACATCATCCCGCAACTAACTCATTAGTTGCAATGCTTGCAAAGCTTATGTGATGTGCATTACCGAGAGGGCCCCGAGATACCTCTCCGACAATCGGAGTGACAAATCCTATTATCGAAATACGCCAACCCAACATCTACCATTGGAGACACCTATAGAGCTCCTTTATAATCACCCAGTTACGTTGTGACGTTTGGTAGCACACAAAGTGTTCCTCCGGCAAACGGGAGTTGCATAATCTCATAGTCATAGGAACATGTATAAGTCATGAAGAAAGCAATAGCAATATACTAAACGATCGGGTGCTAAGCTAATGGAATGGGTCATGTCAATCAGATCATTCAACTAATGATGTGACCTCGTTAATCAAATAACAACTCTTTGTTCATGGTTAGGAAACATAACCATCTTTGATTAACGAGCTAGTCAAGTAGAGGCATACTAGTGACATTCTGTTTGTCTATGTATTCACACATGTATTATGTTTCCGGTTAATACAATTCTAGCATGAATAATAAACATTTATCATGATATAAGGAAATAAATAATAACTTTATTATTGCCTCTAGGGCATATTTCCTTCAGATGCGCCAAAGAGGCTCACCGCCGATGAGTTGCAAGTGGAATTAGAGAAGGTCAGGCATATTTCACCAGGAAACCATCCTGGTAATGGTAGCAGGAAAAGGAAGCATGGCAGGGTAGAAGAGAGATTATTATTTACCCGTAGGTCCACTTTGTGGGACTTGGAGTATTGGAAAGATTTGGATCTGTGGCATAATATTGATGTGATGCACATCGAGAAAAAATATGTGACAGCATTATCGGCACACTTCTTAATATTGAAGGCAAGACGAAAGATACCTTAAAATCTAGGATTGATTTGACACACCTAGGTATCAGAAAGGATTTGCAGCTGCAAGATGAAGGTAAACCACGGGATATGGCACCAGCTGTGTACGTCTTGGACAAGGTAAAAAGAAAAGAATTTTGCGAGGTCCTGTCACGTGTGAGATTCCCACATGGATTTGCTTCCAACCCTGAAAGGAAAGTCAGTGCAGATGGAAACAAGGTACAAGGGTTGAAAACTCATGACTGCCACGTCCTACTTCAAAGGGTTTTACCTGTTATCCTTAGAGGATTGGGCCGCCCTGACTTATACAGAGCAGTTGCAGAGTTGGGACAATTCTTCAGGGAACTCTGTAGTAGGAATATCAGGATAGATGCTTTGGAGCGTCTTAGAGACAAGATACCAACTATCCCATGCGACCTTGAGAAGATATATCCTCCAGCCTTGTTTGATGTGATGGTGCATTTGGCTGTTCATCTACCTGATGAGGCACTACTTAGAGGTCCAGTACAGTATGGCTGGATGTACCCTATTGAAAGGCGGCTAGGCACTTTCAAGGGTTATGTTAGGAACAGAGCTAGACCCGAGGGTTCCATTGCAGAGGCCTACATTGCTACAGGAGCGTTGACATTCTGCTCAAAATACATTGAAACAGCTGATTAGCTTAGGAAAGAGGTGGGTGAAGACAATCCCGGGCTCAATGTTTTCGATTATTCTGTTCGAGTTACAGGGAAGAGTCGACAAGAGGACAAACCTAAAGATTTGGAGAAAATGGTTTGGTATGTGTTGAATAACTGTCCTAATATACTACCTTATATCAAGTAAGTGCAGTACTGCAGCTTATACATCATAATCTACTAAACTTGCAGCACATTCTTATATATGTAGATGTTTGACGCGATCACTATGTTGTGCAGCATCTACAAAGAGGAGTTACTGCCGCAAAATCCAAGAAACATTGACAAACTGGTTATGGCAGGATTTGCCAAATGGTTCAAGAACCATGTAAGCTTTTGAAGTGCACTGTCAGTTTTTTTAATATATTGAGTACATAAGATGATCAGCTTGTCTATTTTCTAACCATAGGTTAAGAAGATGCGGGAGGATGGGCAGGCAGTTGATGATGCCCTTTACTCACTAGCAATAGGTCCTGATACTCGGGTAAGACATTATGAATCTTGCGTTGTTGGAGATGTGCGCTACAACACCCTTGCACGAGACGAAGGCAGGAAGACACAAAACAGTGTCATCATGAGCACGGATATGTATGACAAAGAGATAACTGAAATGTATGCTAACATAACAGACATTGTTCAGTTGCAGTATATCTCTAGTTTCGAGGATCATCGGTGTGTGGTTCTGTTGTGCTGTCGTTGGTATAACCTGTTTTCCAGGATCGCATAACCCAGAGCTGATGATTATTTCAAATCCATCAATGTCAAGGCGGCGTACCAGACCAACGAGCCTTTTATTTTGGCAAATCAAGCAACACAGATATTTTTCTTAGAAGACGCATTTGCACGTAGCGATGACTGGAGAGTATTGCAAAGGTTTGAGCAGAGGAATTCGTTTAATGAAGTTGCACAACAAGATGATGCTTACACTGCTCCTGATGTACAAGATAACATAGATGTTCCAAATATCTTTGAGAACCATCACGTCAATGACGCCGGCGAAAAAATTGCCTGTCGTGCTGTGGACATACAAGAGTTGATCAAGAAGAAGCCAACGTTCGAGGACGTTGAGGACGAAGAAGAAGATGACACCATGGGGAATTACGATTCAGACTGATACACATGGCGAAGATGTTGACGCTGCTGCTGCGGATGATGATTACATTGCTTTTGTCGTATTTTCCTGTCAGAAGACTTTTTTTATCTACTATGTGAAATTGTGTTTGCTATGACAACTGAAACCTGATGAACATGTTGTTTAGTATTTTGCTGTGAGAACATCACTTGTTATGTATGCTGATTTGTGTTTGGTGATTGTATGACAACTAAAACATGATGACATTGTTGTTTAGTTGTACTCATATTTGGCTGTGAAACTTGAATTTGATGACATAGTTTGCTGTTGGACTGCAATTTGCTCGACGTCTTCGAATGAGAACAAAGCTGACCTGACAGGGCCTCTGCTATTTATTTATTTGTATGAGCAAAAGGGGATACCCATGATATCCATTAATAGAAATCATTAGATGTTCACAACACTACGTCCAGTCTGCTACACAGGTTTCATTCATTACTAGTTTCAGCAAAGTGCACATGTCGTAGCCACTGAATACATCATGAGTGCTACATACACTGCAAATAAAGAGACAATCATCCTACAGAGCACATCGATTTTGCCCATTATCTTCACAAGCTCTTTCATCTCCTCATTGCTTTCAAGGCCGTTCAGTATCTGTTGCTTGGCCATGATCAGAGGAAATGCATCTTTAACCTTCTGCTCTGCATCTTCCTCTTCTGTCGTTCCTTCAGTTACTTGTCCAACACCCCAACCTGCTGGTATTGGGATTCCTTGGCTAACCAAATAATCAGCGTAGTTGCATTCCCCCACATCAGCAACTTCCCAGAAATACAAATCACATGAATCTTCCCTTTTCTGCATGAATCAAATTGGAAGATCATCAACCAAACTATTAAAAAAATCAGCAACTGAAAGCAGCAGAACAACACTTAAACATATTATTACCCCATGATTCGGGAATTTGTAGAAGACTCGGCCAGGGTTGCGGATTGTGGTTGAGACGCGACGGATGAATCTACGTGATTTGTAGCAGTGGCACCACACCAACAACAGCGGGTTGCAATGAGCAATCGGTTGCGGTGCGTGTGTCGGCGGGGGTGTGATGATACCCACACGCGATGGTACGGGTGGCGACTTGGCGCATATCTGGTTGTTGCCTGCTGAAGAGCAGGTGGATGAGAAGCCAGCGGACATGGTTGTTGCGGCTAGAGCCTCTGATGCTAGGCAGAGTAAGTAGAGAAGAGGAGAAGCGAACGTTGGATATGTCAGTTTCATTACTTGCAGAGTAGCATAGCACCATATATAGTCATAGTCTAGGTTTGGATTCGAACCAGCTACAGGAGCACGTCTTTCTTTTTTCTAAAACTCGGCAACGTCTCTTTACTGGTACACTAGCTTGTTCTGTACGCCTTCCCAAGTCTTTGATTTTCTTTCCCTTTTTTTGCGAGGAAGGAAGGAGGACAAAATTGAGATTTCCTGGGACTCGAACCCAAGACCTCTCGGTTGAAAACCAAGGGTCCTAGTCACTTATGTGGCGAATGTTCCCTGTGAGGAGGACGGCAGACGAACGCATTTTCCTCGCAGTTTTCTTCCTATATAAAAAAAAGTATGCTACTTGGTGCCCGCTTAGTCAACAAACGATTGTGCCAACCTTGATCGTTGGATTGACATTTAACGTCTGTCGCGTTTCTTCAGTCTCTTCTTCCTCGAGCCGCCAAAGCCAAACCAGCGCCGGCGGGACCGCCTGCTCCCGCCTCCCACGGCTGGCTGTGATCTTCCCCGGCTCCTGTTCGTTCCCGTCCGAGGCCTCACCATCGTCCTCCGCCTTGGTTCGCTCGCTGCGGCGCTGCCCTCCGGTGTTGTCAACATGGTCAACAACCGAGAGGAATAAGGAGATGACTGTACATGGTGAGGATGACAGTAGGGACCCAGCAGCGCGCGCAGTAATTTTGTTTTTTCGGGACGGAGAAGGGTATCAATTGGGTTGTGCGGGACCCGTGGCCTGTATAGCCCAGGCTTTTATTTCATATGTTTAGCACATGACCAGTCCAGTTTGTTTTTTTCCTTTCTGAAAATGGCTAGCCAGCTATTTTGTTTTTTGCAGAATAACCAACGTAGACCTACTTGCTTTTCTACGCCCTACTGGGCCAGAAATCTTTCAAGACGAGGAGGGATGCATTTTGCCGAGAAAATGGGCTATAAGTAATAAGAAATGGGCTATAAGTAATAATAAATGGGCTGTAAAATGAAAAAATACAGCAAACAGGCAATTAGTTCCAAAATATTGTTTTCTTTCGGATTTTGATATTTTAAATTTCATTGTTTTTGTGCGGGTAAAATTTCATTGAATTTAAATTAAGGTATATTTAGATTTAAAATTAATTTGAATCTGGCTAGAAATTTTGGGTTGTATACTGTTTGGGACAGATTTGGAGGCTGACTTGTGGGTCTACTAGATTGACGTGTACTTTGGCTTCGTCAACTTAGTCCACAAACGATTCTAGCAGCAGTGATCGTTGGATGTTAATCCAACGGCCGTGCTGCTTCTTCAATATCTGATCTTCTTGCTCCTGCCGCCCAAACCAGCTCCGGTGGGACTGCCTGCTCCCGCCTCCCGTGGCCGGCTGTGCTGCCGCACAGGCCGCACCGCCCCACCCTACTTCATTGCTGGCTAGGCCATTCATCTACTTACCCACACCTCCTGTTATTTACCGGTGACGGTAGCCGGACCAGTAAACCCTCGTAGTCCCCACCACGTGGGTAACCATTGCCGAGTCTTCCCCGGCTCCGTGTCGTTCCCTTCCTAGGCCTCGCCGTCTTCCACCGCCATGGTGCTCTCGGCGCGGCCTGGTCAACATGGTCAACGAATGACATCCATCGGTCGTGGACTGTACGCGCAAAATAATGATTCCTCCACCTGACAGCTGGGACCCACCGGAAGGGCCTCTGTATTTCGCGAAAAAAACGTTCCCCCTGCTGACATGTCGGACCCACTAGCTATATCTTCGCACGCAAGGAAGTGCCTCCTTATTACGCACAAAAAAATGAATACCCCCTGCTAGCTGGGACCCACCATAGTGGGAGGATGACTTGTGGGCCAACTAAGTTGACGGGGACGGAGGGCTTTGTCAACTTAGTCAATATGAACGATTCTAGCTCCAGTGACCATACGATGTCCATCCGACGACCGTAGTGCTTCTTCAACCTCTGATCTTCTTGCTCCAGTGGACCAAAGCAGCGCCGGTCGTGCCGCATGCTCCTGCCTCCCGTGGCCGGCTGTGCTGCCGCGGAGGCCTCACCGCCCTCTACTATTCCCACCACTGGCCAGGCCCTGCGGTGACGGCAGCCTCACACCGCAGCCAAACCAGTGAACCCTCGTACTCCTCTCCGCGCGGGCTTCCACTGCCGTGTCTTCCCCGGCTCCGCGTCGTCCCCTTCCTAGGCCTCGCCGTCGTCCACCGCCGTGGTGCTCTCGGCGCGGCCTGGTCAACGTGGTCAAGGAACGACTTCCATCGGACGTGGACTGTACGTGGAGAGGCTGACAGCTGGGTCCACGGCCGCAGCAAGGAAGTGCCTCCTTATTACGCAGAAAATAATGATTCCTCCACCTGATAGCTGGGACCCACTGGACGGGCCACTGTATTTCACGGAAAAAACGTTTCCCCCTGACTGCTGGGAGCCACCAGCTTCATCTTCGCATGCAAGGAAGTGCGTCCGGGCAAAAAAAATGATTCGCCCCCCTGACTGCTGGGACCCACCAGCTACACCTTCACAAGCAAGGAAGTGCGTCCGGGCAAAAAAAACGATTCGCCCCCTAACTGCTGGGACCCACCGGCTACATCTTCGCACGCAAGGAAGTGCGTCCGGGCAAAAAAACAATTCGCCCGCCTGACTGCTGGGACCCACCAGCTACATCTTCGTAGGCAAGGAAGTGCCTGACAGTCGGGACCCACCTGGTTGAAGCATACGTAGCGTTGTCATTCTGGTCACGAACGTGTACGTACATACCGGTCGATGTAGAGGCGCGCACGTGTCGTAGTAGAGGCGCGCACGTAACATGTACATGTCCGTACAGCGGCCAGGGTGCAAGAAAGAAAATACGGCCACGTATGTGTACATACGGGCGGGGTCTCGAATGCCTACTCGCGCATACGTACGGCCAGGGCTCGTGTACATGGCTGGGTCGGAACGGAGAAACAACGTCGTCATCGTGTTCATGGGGAGGCAACGGAATGCGTCGTGTTCATGGGGAGGCAACGGAATGTCTCGTGTTCATCGGGAGGCAACGGAACGCGTGGGAGCCAACCGGCTGGGTCGGAACGGAATGCGTGGTCGTGTTCATCGGGAGGGCTTGGATGGAACAGGCGATGGAAACGAGGCCTGACGTACCACAAAACGGAGGAAACGGACCTCCTACATTCGGAACGGGGTCCTGTTGATCGGGAGGGGTGTGGCATACCGCAAAACGGAGGAAACGGACCTCCTACGGTCGAAACGGGGGTCCTGTTGATCGGGAGGGGTGTGGCGTACCGCAAAACAGACGAAACGGACCTCCTACGGTCAA
>NC_041382.1:747473197-747492709 GCF_002162155.2 Triticum dicoccoides | reverse complement strand
GAAGAAGAAGAAGAAGAAGAAGAAGAAGAAGAAGAAGAAGAAGAAGAAGAAGAAGAAGAAGAAGAAGAAGAAGAAGAAGAAGAAGAAGAAGAAGAAGAAGAAGAAGAAGAAGAAGAAGAAGAAGAAGAAGAAGAAGAAGAAGAAGAAGAAGAAGAAGAAGAAGAAGAAGAAGAAGAAGAAGAAGAAGAAGAAGAAGAAGAAGAAGAAGAAGAGATGGGTGATTCTCCATGTGTACTTGACCATTCATGGATGTCAATCTTGCATGAGTCGCCGTCAGATCTGAATCCGGCAGGTATCCTGTCTTGGCTAGACGCTCCAATTGAAGGCATGAGACGGTGCAACTGCCCCAATCACCCCTAACGAGGT
This sequence comes from Triticum dicoccoides, assembly GCF_002162155.2. Lineage (NCBI taxonomy): Eukaryota > Viridiplantae > Streptophyta > Magnoliopsida > Poales > Poaceae > Triticum > Triticum dicoccoides. The sequence continues at coordinate 747,492,343 of NC_041382.1, read as the reverse complement.
CGTGAGAGCGCCTCGAAGAGCATGCATCACTCACCATGAAAAGCTCACAAGGATGGACTTGAGAGAAGGGGAGCGATTGCGCAATTTGCTCGAAAAGGAAGGATTGGCCCAGTTCGGTGAATTTGTACGACTAGCTCGTGAATAAAAAGGGGGAAGAGGCTGAAGCTTCGACGTTTCTCCATAAAGTGAATCGCTTCCCCATAAAAGTGTGGTTACCAAGGTCAGGAAACTAGGGCCACGTGCATTAAAGCCAGGTCCACTTGGCGGAACTGATGATTTCCGAAGACTACTTGGAGAGGAACTCGCCTGTCGAGCCGAAGTCCAACACCCGTTCAAGGGCTACTAATGGTGTCCTGGATTAGGGGGTGCTAACTGTTGGGTTTCGTAGTAATTTCAAAAATTTTCCTACGCGCACACAGGATCATGTGATGCATAGCAACGAGGGGGAGAGTATTGTCTACGTACCCTACGCAGACCGACTGCGGAAGCGATGACACGACGTAGAGGAAGTAGTCGTACGTCTTCACGATCCAACCGATCAAGCACCGAAACTACGGCACCTCCGAGTTCGAGCACACGTTCAGCCCGATGACGATCCCCGGACTCCGATCCAGCAAAGTGTCGGGGAAGAGTTCCGTCAGCACGACGGCGTGGTGACGATCTTGATAAATTACAGCAGCAGGGCTTCGCCTAAACTCCGCTACAGTATTATCGAGGAATATGGTGGCAGGGGGCACCGCACACGGCTAAGGAATAGATCACGTGGATCAACTTGTGTCAACTTGTGTGTTTAGAGGTGCCCCTGCCTCCGTATATAAAGGATGGAGGAGGAGGAGGCCGGCCAAGGCAAAGGTGCGGCCAGGATAGGGAGTCCTACTAGGACTCCAAGTCCTAGTAGGAGTCCACCAAGAGGGGAGGAAGGGAGAAGGAATAGGAGGAGAAGGAGAGGTGGCCGGCCCCCTTTTCCCTAGTCCAATTCGGACTAGAGGGGAGGGGGGGCGCAGCCTTTTTCTCCTCTTCCCACTAAAGCCCATCAAGGCCCAATACTCTTCCCCGTATTCCCGTAACCCCCCGGTACTCCGAAAAATACCCGAATCACTCGGAACCTTTCCGAACTCCGAATATAGTCGTCCAATATATCGATCTTTACGTCTCGACCATTTCGAGACTTCTCGTCATGTCCCCGATCTCATCCGGGACTCCGAACTCCTTCGGTACATCAAAACTCATAAACTCATAATATAACTGTCATCGAAACCTTAAGCGTGCGGACCCTACGGGTTCGAGAACAATGTAGACATGACCAAGACACGTTTCCGGTCAATAACCAATAGCGGGACCTGGATGCCCATATTGGCTCCTACATATTCTACGAAGATCTTTATCGGTCAGACCGCATAACGACATACGTTGTTCCCTTTGTCATCGGTATGTTACTTGCCCGAGATTTGATCGTCGGTATCCAATACCTAGTTCAATCTCGTTACCGGCAAGTCTCTTTACTCGTTCCGTAATACATCATCTCACAACTAACATATTAGTTGCAGTGCTTGCAAGGCTTATGTGATGTGCATTACCGAGAGGGCCCAGAGATACCTCTCCGACAATCGGAGTGACAAATCCTAATCTCGAAATACGCCAACCCAACATCTACCTTTGGAGACACCTGTAATGCTCCTTTATAATCACCCATTTACGTTGTGACGTTTGGTAGCACCCAAAGTGTTCCTCCGGCAAACGGGAGTTGCATAATCTCATAGTCATAGGAACATGTATAAGTCATGAAGAAAGCAATAACAACATACTAAACGATCAGGTGCTAAGCTAATGGAATGGGTCATGTCAATCAGATCATTCAACTAATGATGTGACCTCGTTAATCAAATAACAACTCATTGTTCATGGTCAGGAAACATAACCATCTTTGATTAACGAGCTAGTCAAGTAGAGGCATACTAGTGACACTCTGTTTGTCTATGTATTCACACATGTATTATGTTTCCGGTTAATACAATTCTAGCATGAATAATAAACATTTTATCATGATATAAGGAAATAAATAATAACTTTATTATTGCCTCTAGGGCATATTTCCTTCAGTCTCCCACTTGCACTAGAGTCAATAATCTAGTTCACATCGCCATGTGATTTAACAGCAATAGTTCACATCACCATGTGATTAACACCCATAGTTCACATCGCTATGTGACCAACACCCAAAGGGTTTACTAGATTCAGTAATCTAGTTCACATCGCTATGTGATTAACACCCAAAGGGTTTACTAGATTCAGTAATCTAGTTCACATCGCTATGTGATTAACACCCAAGGAGTACTAAGGTGTGATCATGTTTTGCTTGTGAGAGAATCTTAGCCAACGGGTATGTCATATACAGATCCGTAAGTATTTTGCGAATTCTATGTCTACAATGCTCCGCACGGAGCTACTCCAGCTAATTGCTCCCACTTTCAATATGTATCTAGATCAAGACTTATAGTCATCTAGATTAGTGTCAAACTTGCATCGGCGTAACCTTTTACGACGAACCTTTTTCCATAATCGAGAAACATATCCTTTTTCCACTAAGGACAATTTTGACCGCTCTCCAGTGATCTACTCCTAGATCACTATTGTACTCCCTTGCCAAACTCAGTGGTATGGCATACAATAGATCTGGTATACAGCATGGCATACTTTATAGAACCTATGACTGAGGCATAGGGAATGACTTTCATTCTCTTTCTATTTTCTGCCGTGGTCGGGCTTTGAGTCTTACTCAACTTAACACCTTGCAACACAGGTAAGAACTCTTTCTTTGACTGTTCCATTTTGAACTATTTCAAAATCTTGCCAAGGTATGTACTCATTGAAAATCTTATCAAGCGTCTTGATCTATCTCAATAGATCTTGATGCTTAATATGTAAGTAGCTTTTACTGAGGTCTTTTCCTTTTAAAGAACTCCTTTAAAACACTCCTTTATGCTTTGCAGAAAAATTCTACATCATTTCTGATCAACAATATGTCACTCACATATACTAATCAGAAAGGCTGTAGTGCTCCCACTCACCTTTTTGTAAATACAGGCTTCTCAAAAAGTCTGTATAAAACCATATGCTTTGATCAACTCATCAAAGCGTATATTCCAACTCCGAGAGGCTTGCACCAGTCCATAGATGGATCGCTGGAGCTTGCACATTTTGTTAGTACCTTTAGGATTGACAAAACCTTCTGGTTGCATCATATACAACTCTTCTTTAATAAATCCATTAAGGAATGCAGTTTTGTTTATCCATTTGCCAGATTTCATAAAATGCGGCAATTGCTAACATGATTCGGACAGACTTAAGCATAGATACAAGTGAGAAAATCTCATCGTAGTCAACACCTTGAACTTGTCGAAAACCTTTTTGCGACAATTCTAGCTTTGTAGATAGTAACACTACTATCAGCGTCCGTCTTCCTCTTGAAGATCCATTTATTCTCAATTGCTTGCTGATCATCGGGCAAGTCAACCAAAGTCCAAACTTTGTTCTCATACATGGATCATATCTCAGATTTCATGGCCTCAAACCATTTCGCGGAATCTGGGCTCATCATTGCTTCCTCATAGTTCGTAGGTTCATCATGGTCTAGTAACATGACTTCCAGAACATGATTACCGTACCACTCTGGTGCGGATCTTACTCTGGAAGACCTACGAGGTTTGGTAGTAACTTGATCTGAAGTTTGATGATCATCATCATTAACTTCCTCACTTATTGGTGTAGGAATCACTGGAACTGATTTCTGTGATGAACTACTTTCCAATAAGGGAGAAGGTATAATTACTTCACCAAGTTCTACTCTCCTCCCACTCACTTCTTTCGAGAGAAACTCCTTCTCTGGAAAGGATCCATTTTAGCAACGAATGTCTTGCCTTCGGATCTGTGATAGAAGGTGTACCCAACAATTTCCTTTGGGTATGAAGACGCACTTCTCCGATTTGGGTTCGAGCTTATCAGGATGAAACTTTTTCACATAAGCATCGCAGCCCCAAACTTTAAGAAACAACAGGTTAGGTTTACTGCTAAACCATAGTTCATACAGTGTCGTCTCAACGGATTTAGATGGTGCCCTATTTTAAAACGTGAATGCAGCTGTCTCTAATGCATAACCCCAAAACGATAGTGGTAAAGAGATATCATAGATCGCACCATATCAAATAAAGTGCGGTTACAACGTTCGGACACACCATAACGATGTGGTGTTCCAGGTGGCGTGAGCTGTGAAACTATTCCACATTGTTTTAATTGAAGACCAAACTCGTAACTCAAATATTTGTCTCCGCGATCAGATCGTAGAAACTTTATTTTCTTGTTACGATGATTTTTCCACTTCACTCTGAAATTCTTTGAACCTTTCAACTATTTCAGACTTATGTTTCATCAAGTAGATATACCCATATCTGCTCAAATCATCTTGTGAAGGTCAGAAAACAACGATGCTTGCCACGAGCAACAGCACTCATTGGATCGCATACATCGGTATGTATTATTTCCAACAAGTCAGTAACTCGTTCCATTGTTCCGAAGAACGGAGTTTTAGTCATCTTGCCCAAAAGGCACGGTTCGCAAGCATCAAATGATTCATAACCAAGTGATTCCGAAATTCCATCTTTATGGAGTTTCTTCATGCGCTTTACACCGATATGACCCAAACGGCAGTGCCACAAATAAGTTGCACTGTCATTATTAACTTTGCATCTTTTGGCATCAATATTATGAATATGTGTATCACTACGATCGAGATCCAATGAACCATTTTCATTGGGTGTGTAACCATATAAGGTTTTATTCATGTAAATAGAACAACAGTTTATTCTCTTACTTAAATGAATAACCGTATTGCAATAAACATGATCAAATCATATTCATGCTCAACGCAAACACCAAATAACATTTATTTAGGTTCAACACTAATCCCGAAAGAATAGGGAGTGTGCGATGATGATCATATCAATCTTGAAACTACTTTCAACACATATCATCACTTCACCCTTAACTAGTTTCTGTTTATTCTGCAACTCCCGTTTCAAGTTACTACTCTTAGCAACTGAACCAGTACCAAATACCGAGGGGTTGCTATAAACACTAGTAAAGCACACATCAAACACCTGTATATCAAATATACCTTTTTTCACTTTGCCATCCTTCTTATCCACCAAATATTGAGGGTAGCTCCGCTTCCAGTGACCATTTCCTTTGCAGTGTAAGCACTCAGTTTCAGGCTTTGGTTCAGCTTTGGGCTTCTTCGTGGGAGTGACAACTTGCTTGTCAATCTACTTGAAGTTCCCCTTTCTTTCCCTTTGCCCTTTTTTTTTTGAAACTAGTGATCTTGTCAACCATCAACACTTGATGCTCTTTCTTGATTTCTACCTTCGTTGATTTCAACATCACGAAGAGCTCGGGAATCATTTTCATCATCCCTTGCATACTATAGTTCATCACGAAGTTCTACTAACTTGGTGATGGTGACTAGAGAATTCTGTCAATCACTATCTTATCTGGAAGATTAACTCCCACTGAATTCAAGCGATTGAAGTACCCAGACAATCTGAGCACATGCTCACTAGTTGAGCGATTCTCCTCCATCTTTTAGCTATAGAACTTGTTGGAGACTTCATATCTCTCAACTCGGGTATTTTCTTGAAATATTAACTTCAATTCCTGGAACATCTCATATGGTCCATGACGTTCAAAACGTCTTTGAAGTCCCGATTCTAAGCCGTTAAGCATGGTGCACTAAACTATCAAGTAGTCATCTTATTGAGCTAGCCAGACGTTCATAACTTCTGCATCTGCTCCTGCAATAGGTCTGTCACCTAGCGGTGCATTAAGGACATAATTCTTCTGTGCAGCAATGAGGATTTAACCTCAGATCACGGATCAAATCCGCAACATTGCTACTAACATTTTTCAACACAATTTTCTCTAGGAACATATCAAAATAAACACAGGGAAGCAACAACGCGAGCTATTGATCTACAACATGATTTGCAAAATACTACCAGGACTAAGTTCATGATAAATTTAAGTTCAATTTAATCATATTACTTAAGAACTCCCACTTAGATAGACATCCCTCTAATCCTCTAAGTGATCACGTGATCCAAATCAACTAAACCATGTCCGATCATCACGTGAGATGGAGTAGTTTCATCGGTGAACATCATTATGTTGATCATATCTACTATATGATTCACGCTCGACCTTTCGGTCTCCGTGTTCCGAGGCCATATCTGCATATGCTAGGCTCGTCAAGTTTAACCTGAGTATTCTGCGTGCGCAACTGTTTTGCACCCGTTGTATTTGAACGTAGAGCCTATCACACCCGATCACCACGTGGTGTCTCAGCACGAAGAACTTTTGCAACGGTGCATACTCAGGGAGAACACTTCTTGATAATTTAGTGAGAGATCATCTTATAATGCTACCGTCAATCAAAGCAAGATAAGATGCATAAAAAGATAAACATCACATGCAATCAATATAAGTGATATGATATGGCCATCATTATCTTGTGCTTGTGATCTCCATCTCCGAAGCACCGTCATGATCACCATCGTCACCGGCGCGACACCTTGATCTCCATCGTAGCATCGTTGTCGTCTCGCCAATCTTATGCTTCCACGACTATCACTACCGTTTAGTAATAAAGTAAAGCATTACATCGCGATTGCATTGCATACAATAAAGCGACAACCATATGGCTCCTGCCAGTTGCCGATAACTTGGTTACAAAACATGATCATCTCATACAATAAAATTCAGCATCATGCCTTGACCATATCACATCACAACATGCCCTGCAAAAACGAGTTAGACGTCCTCTACTTTGTTGTTGCATGTTTTACGTGGCTGCTACGGGCTTAAGTAAGAACCAATCTCACCTACGCATCAAAACCACAACGATAGTTTGTCAAATAGACTCCGTTTTAACCTTCGCAAGGACCGGGCGTAGCCATACTTGGTTCAACTAAAGTTGGAGAGGCAGTCGCCCGCAAGCCATCTCTGTGCAAAGCACGTCGAGGGAACCGGTCTCGCGTAAGCGTACGCGTAAGGTTGGTCCGGGTCGTCTCGTCCAACAATACCGCCGAACCAAAGTATGACATGCTGGTAGGCAGTATGACTTGTATCGTCCACAACTCACTTGTGTTCTACTCGTGCATATAACATCAACATAAATAACCTGGCTCTGATACCACTGTTGGGTTTCGTAGTAATTTCAAAAAATTTCCTACGCGCACACAGGATCATGTGATGCATAGCAACGAGGGGGAGAGTATTGTCTACGTACCCTACGCAGACCGACTGCGGAAGCGATGACACGACGTAGAGGAAGTAGTCGTACGTCTTCACGATCCAACCGATCAAGCACCGAAACTACGGCACCTCCGAGTTCGAGCACACGTTCAGCCCGATGACGATCCCCGGACTCCGATCCAGCAAAGTGTCGGGGAAGAGTTCCGTCAGCACGACGGCGTGGTGACGATCTTGATGAATTACAGCAGCAGGGCTTCGCCTAAACTCCGCTACAGTATTATCGAGGAATATGGTGGCAGGGGGCACCGCACACGGCTAAGGAATAGATCACGTGGATCAACTTGTGTCAACTTGTGTGTTTAGAGGTGCCCCTGCCTCCGTATATAAAGGATGGAGGAGGAGGAGGCCGGCCAAGGCAAAGGTGCGGCCAGGATAGGGAGTCCTACTAGGACTCCAAGTCCTAGTAGGAGTCCACCAAGAGGGGAGGAAGGGAGAAGGAATAGGAGGAGAAGGAGAGGTGGCCGGCCCCCTTTTCCCTAGTCCAATTCGGACTAGAGGGGAGGGGGGGCGCAGCCTTTTTCTCCTCTTCCCACTAAAGCCCATCAAGGCCCAATACTCTTCCCCGTATTCCCGTAACCCCCCGGTACTCCGAAAAATACCCGAATCACTCGGAACCTTTCCGAACTCCGAATATAGTCGTCCAATATATCGATCTTTACGTCTCGACCATTTCGAGACTCCTCGTCATATCCCCGATCTCATCCGGGACTCCGAACTCCTTCGGTACATCAAAACTCATAAACTCATAATATAACTGTCATCGAAACCTTAAGCGTGCGGACCCTACGGGTTCGAGAACAATGTAGACATGACCAAGACACGTTTCCGGTCAATAACCAATAGCGGGACCTGGATGCCCATATTGGCTCCTACATATTCTACGAAGATCTTTATCGGTCAGACCGCATAACGACATACGTTGTTCCCTTTGTCATCGGTATGTTACTTGCCCGAGATTTGATCGTCGGTATCCAATACCTAGTTCAATCTCGTTACCGGCAAGTCTCTTTACTCGTTCCGTAATACATCATCTCACAACTAACATATTAGTTGCAGTGCTTGCAAGGCTTATGTGATGTGCATTACCGAGAGGGCCTAGAGATACCTCTCCGACAATCGGAGTGACAAATCCTAATCTCGAAATACGCCAACCCAACATCTACCTTTGGAGACACCTGTAATGCTCCTTTATAATCACCCATTTACGTTGTGACGTTTGGTAGCACCCAAAGTGTTCCTCCGGCAAACGGGAGTTGCATAATCTCATAGTCATAGGAACATGTATAAGTCATGAAGAAAGCAATAGCAACATACTAAACGATCAGGTGCTAAGCTAATGGAATGGGTCATGTCAATCAGATCATTCAACTAATGATGTGACCTCGTTAATCAAATAACAACTCATTGTTCATGGTCAGGAAACATAACCATCTTTGATTAACGAGCTAGTCAAGTAGAGGCATACTAGTGACACTCTGTTTGTCTATGTATTCACACATGTATTATGTTTCCGGTTAATACAATTCTAGCATGAATAATAAACATTTTATCATGATATAAGGAAATAAATAATAACTTTATTATTGCCTCTAGGGCATATTTCCTTCACTAACCTGGTCGGCCCATGTTCCTCGGATTGGGTCGGTGGGCCTTCATTCATACTCAAGACGTACTCTGGAAGCTGTACGCAGGAGGCGTGATCAAGATTGCATCGACCGAAGACTTGTCGTATACTCCAAGATTACTCCTGATGCGTTATGCCTAGATGCCGACCTTGTAACCCTAGATACCCTACCTAGCGTGTATATAAGCCATTAGCTTGTAGAGGGGACATTAACACAATATCATTCCCCTAGCCCTAGAGTTAGGCCACGTCTTACGATCTCGAGGTAGATCAACTATGTACTCGATACATCCATATCAATATAAATAAGACAAGGACATAGGGTTTTACCTCCATCAAGAGGGCCCACACCTGGGTAAAACATCGTCTCTCTGTTCTTGTTACCATTTCTCTGAGATCCACAGCTCGGGACCCCCTACCCCGAGGTCCGCCGGTTTTCACACCAACACCTACTCTCTTCAAGGATGTACTTAAGTTTGGCCTTTGTTGTGATGAATGTGAAAGAATTGGCAATATTGGTAACGTCAGGAAATGCCTATGAATTATTCACTTGTTAGTGAACCATCTGATGTTTGGGGCTTCGATTATATGGGACATTTTCCTTCCTCTAATGGATATACTCACATTCTAGTTGTTGTTGATTGCGTTACTAAGTGGGTAGAAGCTATTCCAACTAGTAGTGCTGGTCATAACACTACTGTTAAAATTCTTAAAGAAGTTATCTTTCCAGGGTTTGGAGTCCCTAGATATTTAATGACTGATGGTGGTTCACATTTTATTCATGGTGCATTCCGCAAACTACAAGCTAAATCTGATGTTAACCATAGAATTGCATCACCCTATCACCCTCTGTCTAGTAGACAAGTTGAATTAAGTAATAGATAAATAAAGTTAATTTTGCAAAAGACCATCACCCGGTCTCATAAAAATTGGTCAAAGAAACTTGATGGTGCATTGTGGGCATATAGGACTGTTTATAAGAATCCTATGGGTATGTCTTCATATAAAATGGTATATGAAAAAGCATGCCACTTACCTCTTGAATTAGAACATAAAGCTTATTGAGCAATTAAAGAACTCAATTATGATTTTAAACTTGCCGGTGAAAAGAGGTTGCTTGATATTAGTTCTCTAGATGATTGGAGAACACAAGCTTATGAAAATGCCAAGTTATTTAAGAAAAAGTTAAAAGATGGCATGATAAGAGAATCAAAACCGAGAACTTAATGTCAGCGATCAAGTTTTATTATACAACTCTCATTTCAGATTTTTTTAAGGAAAACTTATCTCCAAATGGGAAGGACCATACATTATCGATGAAGTTTGTCGTTTTGGAGCTATCAAGATCAACAACGCCTCCTGTTGGAGGTGGCGGTGGGGCGTCGGGAACCTGGGTGGAGGCTTTGTGGGCCCATTTGGGCTCGGCCGGGCCCAGGTGGCCTGGTGCACCTCCTGCTACTGCGTCCGGCCGGCTACCGCGATGGCGCTGGAGGCACTGGCCTCTCGCGCGACGGCGGTGGAGGTTATTCCCTCCCGCACGGCCTCGGTGCTACCGCCCCCGGTGCCTTGCGCTTTCATTTTCCTTCCTCTAGGCCTCGCGATGGTGACCACAGTGAAACGACGTAGGTGGCGTCAAGACCGTGATGGCGCAAGCTGGTGGGTGGTGAGCTGGGTGGAAGGCTCCGGAGCGATTGGGTAGTGGTGCTCTGGGGGTGGGTGAAATCCCAGTCGGCTCATCTGACTCCGACGCAGTGACACCTGCGGGTGCCGCCATCCCTCCCTGGAGGGTGTCGGTCGATCCCATTCACCTCCTTCCTCCATGTGCCGGCGGGAACCCTAAGACATGTACGGGCATCAACATCGTCATCGTTACGTTTCTTCCTGAAGGTGTTTCTTGGTACGCGGCGTTCCAGAGTGTTGGGTATGTTTTTTTCGAAAAGGGGGGGGGGCTCCCCGGCCTCTGCATCAGAATGATGCATACGGGTGGGACGACTTTGGAGGGCGCGGTGGTGGCGGGTCATCCACATGTCGTCGAGCTGCTGTCGTTGGCATATGTTTCCCTTTTATTCTTCTTGCTTTACCTTTGGGTTGATGTGTTGTTCGCCCTAGCAGCGGTTTCGTGTGATTGCTATATTAATATAGCGGGGCCCAAGCGTGTTTCGAGAGCTTGCCTTTTTTCAATTATCGTCAAGCCAGAGAAAACGGAGCTACTAGCGTGCGGCCACGCCATCCATTTTGGCGAAGGAGATGAACGTCAAGAAGCTCTTCCTGGAGATCGACTCCCAGACTGCGGCGAACAAGATCATGGCGGAGACAAGAGATCTTTCGGCTCGTGGGCATGTGGTACATGAAATAAAGACTCTGCTCCAAGTTTTTGGAGAGGTTCAAGTCGGTTGGGTGCGTCGTTCCGCTAATGGCGTTAGGCATATTCCAGCTAGGGAAGGTTGCATGAATAAGTTGTGTAAGATATGGTTTCGAATGCCACCCCACAGTGTTAGGTGGGTGGTGAACTCAAAGTTTTTCCGTGATCTAATAAAATGCAACAAATTCCCACTAAAAAACCACCCTGGAGAGAGATTTATCCGGTTTTACACTCCTAAATATCCGGTTTGGGAGTTTGGAGGGGATTTGATTCGATTGGCCACATTTGGGGGTGGGGGTTATACTTTTCTCAAAAAGGTTCATGCATTTAAAAAACAAAAAAACATGAATTTTAAAAAGTCCCCGATTTAGAAAATGGTCAAAAACCATTAAAGATAAATCATGAATTTTGTAAATGCTTGCGAATTTGAAATTAGCCCACTAATTTTTAAAAAAATATGAATTTGAAATTAATTCATGGATTTAAAGAATATTCACTAATTTGAATAAAAATCAAGAATTTTAAAAAATAATCATATATTTTGAAATAACTCACAAAATTTAAAAATGTTCACGAGTTTTACAATTTTAAAATTTGGAAAAAATGTTCACGGATTCTTAAAAATCATAACGACTTTAAAACAAGTTCATGAATTTTAAATGGTTCACTAATTAAAAATTAGAAATTAAAAGAAAAAGGGGAAATGAAAAACATAAAGAAAATACCGAAGAAAACCTGGCTCAAAACTACCGAGGAACTGAACGCCCCTAAAACCAGTGAGGGGAAAGAACTAAATTTTACTTTATTTTTGAGAAAATTGAGGGGAATGAACTAATGGGACTGGTACCGTTAATGGGCCAGGTATAAGGTACTGTAGATGCTACCGGAGTCACCGTTTGAAAACCTTCTGGAAGGTTACAATCTGGTTTTTATTTTGTGGGTTTTCTTTTATTATTATTATTTTCAAACATTCTGAAATTTGAAGATTTGTTTGGAATTTAAAAAATCTTTAGGAATTTTCATAAATGGTTTGGAGTTTTGCAAATGTTCGTAAATTTAAAAAATTGTTCTAAAATAAGAGATTGTTCAGAAACTTCAAAAACTAAAGTTGGAAATTTCAAATTATGTTCGTAAAATTCGAAAATGTTCGAAAAAGAACTGTTGGAAAATAAAATAAATCGTGCTTTTGAGAAAGCGATCTGAAAAACCCCGCTACATTACCATATCGTTATAGTGGCACACCAGTACAGTACAGGATGAACATATACATTAATACATACTCATCCTGTATGTGTATACTGACATACACTATACTGCGTGCAACTGTATACATGCATTTGTGTTTATACGAACGCTCGGTCTCGTGCACACGCACACGCCGGCCGGTTCATGTGACGCGACGTAACTACGACAGGATTCTGAAGGAATGCACGCAGTCTGCCAGTGTGAGTCGATCGGCCATCGCACGTAGTACGTACGTCTACAAGAATCACCACTCCTGGATAGATCAGATGATTCGCTAATAGTACGTACGTCTATTAGATGCACGTAGCGACCTCGAGGTCGCTACAGTGCATTGTTAATGTACCGGCCTAGTCGAGGGTGCCCCGTGCCAATTTTTGTGATTCTCTATGATTTCCTCTAGATCGACAATCCAAGACCTCAGAACAATCTAGCTCATTTTCGTGATTTTCTCTATGATTTCCTCTGGATCGACAATCCAAGACCTCAGAACAATCTAGCTCATGATATCAATTGTTCAAACAGATCGCTTAAGTACCAAGCAATCACATCTGATCTATTAAAGACCAAGCAATTACATAGACCAAGCAGATAGATCGGGAGCCGGATCCCCTGACGTACGGCCACCTGACGTTGGCCCACTGACGCATGGGTCCGGGTCCACAAGTCAGTGAGTGCGCCGTACGTCAGAGGAGCTGCCTCCGATAGATCGATATGCACCTTGAATTATTCTACCACAATACATGGACGTAGACATAGCTTTGGAAAAAGACCCATCTCTCCAAAAACTAATGATCAAAATGTACTACTAGTAGACAATATTGGTCAGACATAAATATCCAGAGAACAACACCACAACATAAACGATTTGATCAACACTTTAAGTTTGTGTCTTGTTGATTCATCTTGGCATCAAATCAGTAGCATTCTAACAAAACTGGGACAGGTACAACTGAAAAAAGAGCCAAATCTTCATGATGTGCCTTGCTCCTGTATAAGAATTGAAAAGGAACCTCATTTTGCACATATGAATATATACAATAGTTGAAAGGGCTTTCAAAGAAATAAACTACTTGCGTGTTCTTCAACCTTTTTCAGAAGCAGCAAAGAATGAAAGAAGGTAAAGAAACAACAAAAACGATGTTCCTATTTCACAACCTATACTGCAGTAAAAAGAGACATGTGCAGCAATGCATGTCCACTACTGGCCAAAATTTAGGCCATCTTAAAATGGGCACGACCAACACACAATAAAGTGCAGATGCAGTGCTGCTGGCTTGTGGTTTTGCTGAGAAGGTGCAGGACACTTGTAGTTCATTTAAAAAACGACTGGATTAGTGCTTGCAAAACAAACATTTACATGTTCAATATCAGTGTTTGATTCATCCATCTAAATTATTCATGCCCTACATAGAAAATGTCCTTCAGAATAACATGAACTGCTGCTCCTGCTCTAACTGGCAAAACTTACGAGAAGGGCTGCATAATTACATAAATACAGAGACATCACAAGAACCAAAGAATTTCAGCAAGCATGACAAATAATTTCTGTGTGCAGACATGACAAAATAATTTCTGCAAATCTAACCCAAGCATATTGTTCCCAACAAAAACCATTTGTGTAAAAGCACTCCATATATTCGAGTCATTGGTATCTGCATGCCACTAGACAGCTCAATCACAACGACAAACCATCCGTACATTGGGTTGAGTTAAGTACTCAAATCATCCTACCAACTCAAACAACAGAAATTGCAAGCATCCATGATTTTGGTTTGAGTTGACGAAATTGAAGAACCTAAATCTCTTTGCAAAACAATCTGGTGAATTCCATTCTGCACAACGTCACAAGAGGCAAACAACCGTGTTGAAAAGCTAATTAACCAGAGGGACATCGCTGGTGAACTAATCCAAGAACCCAAGATACTTTGGTGAACTATTACCTTGGAGAGAAGCCCCACATCAACCAGAAGAAGAGGGTTGTCGGGGCAAGCATCCAAACGAGCTGGCCATGACCTGGCGTCCGCGGTGGAGGGGCCGACGCTCGGAGGTGGCTTAAGTCCCCGGAGAGTGGAGACTGGGGAAGGAAGTGGGCCGCAGTGGAAACCTAACGTCCGTCTCTGATCACCATGTGGCCCACGGTGGGGATGACAATGACAGCGGTCGAGCTCCCCCATCGCTTAACTTCTTTCGCCCTCTTGTTTCTCTTCTTCAAACTTTAATGGAGGCCTCCTAAGGTGCATAATATTTCTGGGAGAGTTAGTTAAAAAATCAGTGCAAACACAGCAAAAACTGGTGGAAAACGGCCAACCAAATGCTTTTACAAAGATGAGGCCTTTTTGCCAGGTCTGTATTTTACCAGGGTATTCAGCCCCAATCTGGTGAACCAAGCAGTGCTTTATGCATCAGCTTATTCATCTAGTGGAAGCAGCTAAGAAAATAGGTGATTACCAATAGTAAGCTGCAAGAAGTAAATGGAATGACATAACATATCTAAGAAACTGAGCATAAGTTACAGCGATGTTACTTTCACTGCTGCTGCTGGAACCTCTAAATAGTAATGAAAAGGGAAAGAACAGACAGTTCGAAAGGGAAAGAACAGACAGTTACATTCCTCCAGGAAGTGCTGCTACTCCCTTGGTTTATTTGCTTCCTTTCTAAGTTCACCTTAGAAGACACACACGATGTTATCCCTGACGAAGTTGTAGAATATGGACTTGTGTTTGACCATCTGCAGTGTTTTGTCGCTGGGCACCACCTCCACACTAGAAATCACAGCACCCATCTCAGTTGGGTGGCCCGTGTCTTCGTCCTCTCCAAACTCAAAGATTTTGGTAATGCAAAACCTCCCAGCTCCCAAGTACACAAAGCTGCAATCTAGCAACACCCAGTCCTCAGGCAGATCGAGGTCTTGCCAATTGTACAGCAAAGACGGAGCCTTGTCCGCGTGAATAGATGACAGGTCAATTGCGCAGAAGTGATTGGGACTAGAATTGCAGATGCCAAACCAAAGGTTGCCGAGCTCCAGTACATGCTCAGCACGGTTAAAGAAGGGCAGCGTCCAGCGTCCAGCCTTAAACCACTTGCGGGTGACCGTGTTGAAGCAGTGGGTGCCGATGGCACTTCCTTCGGGAGATGAGACAAGAAAAATTGGATCACCGTCAATGTGAAGCAGCGTATGGCTCTTGACAAGGGAAACGTCAACATAGTCGATCGGTGATGGGAGCCGGTGCCAATTCCAGCCTTCCATCTTCTCGCAACTGGAAGGGTCGCTGTACTTGAGGACCTCGAAGTTGGAGGGATTGCGACTCACAGGGAACTGCTTCATAACGTACAAGGCATCAGATTGCTCGGGGTTGGGGGCGTCGGGACTAGGGATGGAGAAGCAGATGGGGTTATCCTCCTTGGAACTACTTAGGCATGGAACTGGCTGGGAGGAGCCGGAGTCAATAGCATGTATGAAGCAGCGACCCGCCGCGTCCACGCAGAGGATCTTGCTAGCACCGTTGCCGCCTCGTTCGTAGAAGGGCAAGAAATCGAGCTTTGTGCCGTCTGAGATGGATCTCTCGAACCTGAGCGTGGCCGGGGGCATGCGCGACATGATCTCCATCCATGCGGGCACCACGGCGGATGATGGCAGCGCCATGTGGAATTTCTCTTTTTGCTGTGACGTTGCTGCTGCTCGAGCTTCCGCCGTGGATCCGTAGAAGAGTTGCTCCCCGGCCTTGATGCGACTCATCGTATACAGGTTGCTGCTTCTGCCATACTTTTGCATCACCACATTCACGATTTGCCGCAACTTCATTGCAATATACGAGACAAACGGGGAAGAGTGGATTCCGCAGGCAGCGGCGCACGGCGGCGGCGGCGGAATCTAAGGTTTTCTTGCCGGATTATCTTTACCTTCTCCACCATCTATACGGATCGAAGTTTCAAAAAACAATCTATACGGATCGCCTGCTGGATAAACCCATGGGCTGGCTGGGCCATAGTACAGTGTGGATGGCGCACGTCTTTAGCCGGCCACTCTAAAAAAACAAAAAACACAGGTTTCAGCGTTTCTTACGGTTTTTCTTTGGGCACTAATCTGCGCCGGCCTGCCGGCCCAATCGTTCGGCCGATCATGTCGGAGCCGTTGGATTTGAGTCGCGTGGGCCATTGGATCCGGCGAAAATAAAAACGGTTTGCCCCACAACTTCTTCCTCTCGCTGGAATCGCATCTTCCGCTCGGTGTGCACCTCCTCTCCCCTCCGGTGGCCATCCTCGTCGCCGGTCCCCATCCTCGACGGCGGTCCTCTGCCGTGCTCGGTGTCGCATCCTTGACCGCCCACGCTTATCGGCCATGGCAACTCCGGTGCCGGTCGTAGCAAAAACGAAAGATGGTTGCAGCAATTCGTCGTCGTCGCCGCCGCTCAAGACTCCATCATGGATGGACGTAGCAAAATCCCACGCTGGTAGTAGCAGAACCCGAGGACGGTTGCAACAGAAAAAAGCCACCGCCGTAGTACGTCACAGCTTCGCCGTGATAGATGTAGCAAATCCGTCTCCGGTAGTAGGAAAAAATGACGATGGTTGTAGCAAAAACCTCGGCCGTTTCCAGCAAAGTTCTTGTCGTCGGTTGCCTCATTATTTTGCTTTCCATCACCGCCTTTGACTTGGGGATTGCAACTTTTCTGCACAACGGTTTGAGCACCTTCAACGGGGTTGCAGCTTTTCTGCGGGGGTCGAAGCTGTCTACAGAAGCAGGTTGAAACTTTTTCAAACTATGGTTGCAGCTTTCATATGAATGAATGTAGCTTTTCTCGGTGCATGGTGTCCGGTTGAAACTTTATATGCCACAGGTTGAAGCTTTCGATCAAAGGGTTGTAGCTTTTTGGGTAGTCCGTTGTAGCATCAATGGAGGAGCAAAAAAATGCTTCCAGGTTTGTTTTGGGAGGACATGGTGCAGCGGTGAGGGGGAGTAGGTCGCGCCGCTGTGGTTGTAGCATCTCCAGTGGACGGTTCTAGCGTAGGAAAACTGAGAGCAGCAGCTCGCGGACAGCATGTCCATGGCAGCTTCCCAAGTCCGGCTCGCCGGGGCGAAAGGAATCTACAAACCGGGGGCAATGGAAGAAGTGTTTGTGGGTGCTGATGTTGGAGATGGAGACTTACATGGGACTGGGGCTAGCCGGTAGCGGGATCTGAACGAGGAAGACGAGGAGCGGCTGAGAGAGGGAAGGGGTTTGAGATGAAGAAGATGAGCGTTGAGCGAGAGAAGGGGATCGAGAGGGGTTGGGCGAGCAGGTGGGCCAGCTGCCGCACAAGGCCCACACCCTGTACGCGCCGCGCGCGACCGGCCGAATTTTCGACTGGTCCGCCGGCCGCAAACGTTTACCTTTTTTATTTTCCTTCTCTTCATTCCCTTTTCATCTTGACTCTTAGATATTCTAATGATTCAACACCACATGTGTCCGATATATATCGCACACCCATCATATTCCAAGCTTTGGTAAGAATTGATTTGATTTGGCAAATGTAGCCAACTTCCCTTTAGTAATAGTGATATCCCCCTTTTTGCTGTTTTACTGAATGTGGCAAAAAATAAATAAATAGAAATGAATAGTTTGCCAATAGTTGTATATATATTCTTACGAGTATGCCAGTTTTTCAATATGCGATTTTTTAAAATACATAATTCGTAAATATGTGAATCTTTTGATACATGAATACTTTTTAAACATGTGGGCTTGTTGATGCGATGACTCTAAATCGATTGTTCTGATATTCATCGTCGAGGTGATTTTCATCAAGTACCTAAGGGCATCTCCAGCCGTTGGCCCCCTAGGAGGGGCAAAAAATCACCCCTTGGGGGCGCACCGGCACTAAACCGCGCACTGGGGGCGTGATGTCCCCCAGTCGCGGCGCCCATGTTTTAAAAAAAAAATCAAATACGGCACAAACATGACTCAAATTTAACGCAAACATCGACGAGTTCATTCAAATTTAAACATAATTTACAAAAAAAAGGGAAAAACTACCGCGGGCTACCCCCGCCGTCTCCCTCGCCGCCCGCCTCACCGCCCGCCCACGAGGTTCTACATGCCGAGGAGGCGGTAGAACCGCGTGTAGTCACCGCCGTCGTCGTCGTCGTCGCCCCCGCCGACGCCTCCGCCGTCCCTGCTGCATCCCTCCCCCGGTTGGCGCGGCGGGTTGGACGGTCCGGGGGCGTCGTCGTCGTCGTCGCTGTCGAGGACCACGACGCCGTGCTCGTCCTCGCGCCCACGCTTGCGGGCGGCGATCTCCTCCAGGGCCCGGCGCTGCCGGACCATCTCATCGCGAAGGTAGTCGTCCCGCGCCCACCGCAGGGCGTCCTCGTCGGAGAAGCCACGCCGGGCTATCTCCTCGTACTCCGCGGGGAGGCCGGGCTCCGGCTTGGGCTCGACGAGGACGAAGCGGCCGGTAGGGGAGGTGTTGTCGCCGATGCGGACGCCGGAGCTGCGGGTGCGCGCACTGACAGGCGTGCCCTGGGGCTCCGGCTTGACGGGACGGAGGTGGAGGCAGGGGGAGCCGCCGGACG
>NC_041382.1:747459517-747472938 GCF_002162155.2 Triticum dicoccoides | reverse complement strand
TGTGAAGGACGGGGGAGCGGGGTACTCGAGGCGCGGCGTGTTGCCGCCCTCGATGTACTCGAGGACGGCCTCCAACCTGCGCCCGGGCACGCCCCACCACCGACGCCGGCCGACGGCGTTGAGCCTGCCGGAGGGCTCGATGCCGTTGGTGGCCTCGAGCTGCTCGGCGTGACGGCGGCAGAAGTAGGGCTCCCAGAGCGGGCTGTCGGGGACGTACCGTGGCCCCTCCCTCGCCGCACGCGGCAGGGACGAGCGGATGCGTGCGATCTCCACACGCCGCGCCGCGCCGGTGGGTATCGGGGGCACCGGCACGCCGCCGGTGCTGATCCTCCACGCCCCGGGTACCCGCATGTCCGGCGGGACCGGGTACTCGGCCTCGAAAAGGAGGCGAGCCTCGCTCTCGTGAAGATGGCGGCGGCCGAAGCCGTTCGCCGCCGCGCCGTCGCCTGGGAAGCGCTCGGCCATGGGGGCTGGAGATGGCGAGAGAGAGGAGAGGGAGGAACGACGACCGCGAGAGAGAGGAGAGGAGGAACGACGACGGCGAGAGAGTCGAGTTCGCCGAGTGCGCTGGGGCGCGTCTTATATAGGCCGAGGCGCCGCCCGTGCGCGAGCCACCGTGAGTACGCATGGCGGGCGAGGGAGGGCGAGGGACGCGCGTCATCCGGCCTTCACTGCGCCGCCCGTGAGGCATCAATGGCGCAGGCTGACCGGCGCAGCAGCGCGACAGCTTTGGCATTGATTCGCCGCGGGAAACGAGGCGATGAGGACGACGAAGGGGCAAGAAGAGGGTAGAGCCGCTGACGCGGCGGGTCCGCGGCTGTTTCGCGCCAAAACAGTTCTCCCCGGCGCCCCCGGGCGCCCCCCAGCGCGCCGGGTTCGGCCTGGGTCCGCCGGCGCTGTTTTCGGCCCAAGCCGGCGAAAATCGGGCTCCTGGGGGCGCGACTGGGCCGATTTTTCGGCGCCGGCGCAAAAAAAACGTCTGGGGAAGCCTTCCTAGGGGCGCGGCTGAAGATGCCCTAACAACTATGCGGGGACACACCATGTTTGTATGACAGTGGGTCGTAACCTCAGGTTACCACATGGACACGGGTAGTATGTTCTACCCATGTTCGGGCCCTCATGTGGTGAGTAATAACTCTAATCCAGTTTGGAATTATGTTACAAAGAGACTACAATGATCGGGTACATGATGTATTCAACTAGTTTGGTGTGATCTCTTTGAGTTGAGGGTGGAGGATCAAGATGGGGTGTCTAGACCAAATCTAAAGCTAGGCTAGTGCGATGGATCTAGGTGTTCCTCATGGGGGATCACTTATTTATTGGTTCCTTGTCTGGTTGCCTCGTCGGCCCTGTCTTGGTCTCTTCCTTTGTATCATCCTTAGCGTCCTTTTACTCTTGAGATCGTGTCCATGTATGGAAACTAGGGGTGACACATCCATGGAGGTCTCCGCTTCGGATGTGGACCCTTCTTGTCATGCTATCTGGGCCTGGGAGGCCCAAATAGGACAGCCGTGGTACGGGAAAGTGAGGTAATCCCTTTCCCCTCGACAAGCCTCCCATCTGTATCTCTGATGAAGTTATCGTGCTAGTCTTTCATTTAGTATATGTTATTCTTTATGTAAGATCAGCATGCTATTCTTAATAAATTGGTGATGTTCCTTGATAAAAGATCAACGCAATGCATTAATTGAAGCTAGTCAAGAGTTATCTGTTTATGCTCATTTTTATTAGGAATAGCATAGAGGCTTTGTGTGATTTCATTAAATACTTAAATGACTCTTAAGCTAACTCAATACGCAGCTTCTCCAATTGGAAAAGTCTGTAACGCTGTTAACGAAGAGCATTACATGGAGCAGATTCAACAATTATCTGAGAAGGTAAGTGGTGTGTAACTTAAGGTGCTATTTCATTTTTATAGTATCTTGTACTGTGGAAAAACCCAGGTATCTATACTGTAGACTGTTATATGAGTATGTCACTCCAGTTTTATTCGAAAGTATATTGTTTTAAAGTTAATTTTATATAGTAGAGACGTAAAACCTCGGTCTAGCTTCTGATCACTATACCGGTGAAACTTCTAGAGTTCATCTTTGACAGCTATAAATCTGGGCAAGTTGTATTCTTGTGGATAATCAATTCATCTAGTTGGTGATGTTACTATCTCTACTGGATTGCAGATTGCAGATCTGAAGGTTTCTGTGGACAACACTAAGAAAGAAAGAGACTTCTACTTCTCAAAGTTGCGTGACATCGAGATATTGTGTCAAAGACCTGAGTTGGAGCATCTACCGGTAAAACAAATATCTTTTGGAAATCTTAAGAGCTCTGGATTTTTCAATTTCGTTGTTCTCATCTGCATTTGTGAAAAAGCAACATATCCCCTTGTATTGCACCATTCATTGGCACTTCAATCACAGTACCAAAGATTGTCCTCTACTATGCTGATCTTTAGATCATTTCTCACAACCTAAGCAACAAACTAATGATTTGGACACCGTTGGTTATTCAATTCATGCTTTTCTTCATTTTGGTGTAATTATTAACCTGGACATTTTTCTTGATAGATGACCAAAGGGATAAGGAAGATACTCTACGCGGCTGATGCGAAGGATTCATCATTACCCGAGGCAAATGAAATAATCACCAGGTCACTAGGCATGTTCTCAGAGGAAGCGGAGTGACAAGGGCCATGGATGCGCCGTACCCCCGAAACCTTTAGTGGAGAACTTTGTGGTTCTCCTATCAACCCCGAGTAGCTCGTAATGTGTAAATTACTAGTACTACATAAGGTTTGACACGGGCAACTGCTCGCGTCCAGTCGCCTCCTCTTGCCGCGATGCGTATCGCAAGACAGTTTCCCTGTATGAACAAGGGTACAGTTACAATGTTATGGATAACTCATTCATCCTGCCCTGCAAAACCTTCCGCTTCTCGTGCCGTTGAGAATACTGAAATTTTGTATGGTGTACAGAAGAAGTTTGACTGAAACTATCATCCTGATGAGTTGGAAAGGGGATCACTTCTGCTTGGTCTAATGGAATTCTGCAATTGATTGCCTGTAGAAGGCACGAATAAGTGCACGACCGGGCATCCAAAAAATGACTTTCATTCATTAAAAAATGGGTGCATGTTGTTAGAAGGGAGAGAAGGGTTTGGTGCAATAGTTCATTGTATTGCTTGAGCCTCGTGGGCATATATATAAGAGTACATGATCTACTTGGAGTACAAGACAAGCCAGAATATACCTAGTTTTCCTAGTTTATCCTATGTTTCCTAATACAATCACGTTACTCAACATCCCCCCGCAGTCACAACAGTGGCGACGCAGACGGTGAGACTGGAGAAGAATCCGAAGGCAAGCCGACGGACCACCCCCCCCCCCCAGTCGTAACGGTCGATGCATCGCGGAGTCGCAGCTGGAGTGGAAACCAAGCAAGGCGGTAGCCCTTTGCGTTGTCGAGGTAGCGGAGAGCGTGGGTGGTGGAGCCGTGATCGAGGTAGCCGTGTGAAGAATGTCGTGGTCGATGTTGAGTCGGGGTGGCCGGTGTCGAGGAAGTCGCCATGGAGCCGCGGGCGCAAGGGGGCGCCGAGTTAGCTTGGGCGCATGATACGTCCATTTTGCATCATGCTTTTATATCGATATTTATTGCATTATGGGCTGTTATTACACATTATGTCATAATACTTATTCCTATTCTCTCTTATTTTATAAGGTTTACATAAAGAGGGAGAATGCTAGCAGCTGGGATTCTGAGCTGAAAAAGGAGCAAATATTAAAGACCTATTCTACACAGCTCCAAAAGTCCTGAAACTTCACGAAAGACATTTTTAGAATATATATAAAAAATACTGAGCACAAGAAGTTCACCAGGGGGCCACACCCTGCCCACGAGGGTGGGGGGCACGCCCTACCCCCCTGGGCGCCCCCCTACCTCGTGGGCCCCTTGGTGGCCCTCCGATGGCCATCTTCTGCTATATGGAGTCTTTTGATTAGGAAAAAATCATAAGCCATCTTTCCGGACGAGACTCCGCCGCCACGAGGCGGAACCTTGGCAGAACCAATCTAGGGCTCTGGCGGAGCTGTTCTGCCAGAGAAATTTCCCACCGGGAGAGGGAAATCATCGCCATCGTCATCACCAACGCTCCTCTCATCGGGAGAGGGCAATCTCCATCAAATCTTCACCAACACCATCTCCTCTCAAAACCCTAGTTCATCTCTCTTGTATCCAATTCTTGTCTCTAAGTCCGGGATTGGTACCTGTGGGTTGCTAGTAGTGTTAATTACTCCTTGTAGTTGATGCTAGTTGGTTTATTTGGTGGAAGATCATATGTTCAGATCCTATATGCATATTAATACCCCTCTGGTTATGAACATGAATATGCTTTGTGAGTAGTTACGTTTGTTCCCGAGGACATGGGAGAAGTCTTGCTATTAGTAGTCATGTGAATTTGGTATTCGTTCGATATTTTGATGAGATGTATGTTGTCTCTCCTCTAGTGGTGTTATGTGAACGTCGACTACATGACACTTCACCATTATTTGGGCCTAGAGGAAGGCATTGGGAAGTAATAAGTAGATGATGGGTTGCTAGAGTGACAGAAGCTTAAACCCTAGTTTATGCGTTGCTAGAGTGACATATGTTTCATGCTATGGTTAGGTTTACCTTAATACTTTTGTTGTAGTTGCGGATGCTTGCAATAGAGGTTAATCATAAGTGGGATGCTTGTCCAAGTAAGGGCAACACCCAAGCACCGGTCCACCCACATACCAAATTATCAAAGTACCAAACGCGAATCATATGAATGTGATGAAAACCAGCTTGACGATATTCCCATGTGTCCTCGGGAGCATTTCACATCATATAAGAGTTTGTCCAGGCTTGTCCTTTGCTACAAAAAGGATTGGGCCACCTTACTGCATCTTATTTACTTTTGTTACTTGTTACTCGTTACAAATTATCCTATCACAAAACTATCTGTTACCTATTATTTCAGTGCTTGCAAAGAATACCTTGCTGAAAACCGCTTATCATTTCCTTCTGCTCCTTGTTGGGTTCGACACTCTTACTTATTGAAAGGACTACGATAGATGCCCTATACTTGTGGGTCATCAGCGCAGTGGTGTCGAAGTAGTGGCGCGCCGGAAAAGAGATGATGTTGACGACGCGTCGCAGCAGGTTCGCCAAGCCCGGGGACACATCGTAGACGAAAGCACGCAGCGGTGTTGACAGCACCGGTCATGCGTAGACGGACGAAGACGAAGTTGACGGAGCGTCGCATCAGGCTTGCCAGGCCCGGGGACATGTCGTGGATGAAGGCACGCGGCGGTGTTGCCAGCACCGGGCACGCGGAGACTGGGACCTGCACAAACTGTACGCCATGTCAAAGAAGTCAGAGGCCAGCAGAGAAGAACTCGACGACGATTGCGGCGTCCATCGGCGCGAGGCCGATGTCACCAACGGTGGTCAGAGTAGATGAAGTGGTCGGGGTAGATGACGGCGACGCTGGCGACAGGCTGGTGCTGGACAAAGACGAAGGGAGGTGGACAGGCGGCGGCGGCGGCGGCGGCTATGGGTGTAGCAGCGGCGGCGGCCGAAGAAGAGCGGCGGTGGCGGCTAAGTTAGGAGCGCGGCGATGATGCTCGAAGTAGGCGAGGAGAACCCAATAGCATGGCGAAGACCGGCACGGACGATGGTGTTCCCGCGCCAAGGGAGGCGGCGCGGCGCATACCACGAGAAGTCAACGCGCAGGGACGCGGTGGACCGCAGGCTGCGGCGCTACGGCCCGAAGGGGCGACGCAGCGGCGGCAGACAGGTCAGGGCGTAGGCGGAAGACCTTGGGGCAGAGGCGCGGCGGCCTGATGGGGCGACGCAGCGATAGCCCGTTGCTCGATCGGTAGAGGGGCGCGCTGAACTCGGGATAGTCTTCACGGGGCCTGCAGAGGCACGCGCAACCGACGGGCCAGGTCGGTCGCACGGCGTGGATGAGGCGGATCCCGGCGGCGGGCGGGTGATCAATGCGATCGCGCGCGAGGTCAGGGACGCCGCTCGGTGGAGACGGGGTGGCGTCGGAGTCCGAGATGAAGCTGGCGACTATGGACGACGTGGGACGACATGCGAACGAGTGCGTCAGCACCAGTACCCGGGCCACCAAGGCAGCGCCGGCGCCAGGGCAGCGAGGCCCAAGCGACCAATGGAGCAGCGGCGCCCGAGCTCAAGGCAGCCGACGGGCCGACGCAGCCAGCTCGACGCAGCCGGGGACGAAGCCGGCGAGGCAACCTGCAGGGCCGCCGTGCAGACGCGACGGAGGCGGGTGGCGTGGATCGATTGGCGGGCTGACGCACAAGCAGGGGCTATGATTGGCCGCCGCATGGTGCGAGGCCGCCGGATGTAGGCGATGCAGGTGTCCCGGTCGGAGCAGGGCGGTGACAGCCGGCGCAGGGCGACGGACGGCGCAGGGCGCGGACGACGACCTTGAGGGACCTCCTGTCGCGCGAGGCCGCCAGGTCGGTGAAGTAGCCGGCCGGTCGCGCCGGTGTCGGGGTAAAGGCGCGGGGTGTCGACGGCGGCGGCGGGCGACGCAAACCGATCAAGCAGAGATCGAAAAATCAAAAAGAAAACGCCGATCAAAACAACCAACGAGAGAGCGAAAAACCCCGAAGCGAGAGCTCGGAAAAAAAAGACTCTCTAGGGCAGCCGACCAACACGGCCGGCGGACGAACCCTAGGTACGGGCGGCGCGGCCCCGGCGGCGGTCATGGAGACCGACCGCCTGAGGGTCGGCGCGCAAGTGTGGAAGCGACGACGGCTAGGGTTTAGAATCGACTTGCGATAGATACCATGCTAGAAGGGAGAGAGGGGTTTGGTGGAATAATTCATCGTATTACTTGAGCCTCGTGGGCATATATATACAGGAGTACATGATCTACTTGGAGTACAAAACAAGCCTGAATATTCCTAATTTATCGTATATTTTCTAATACAATCATGTTACTTAGTTTCCATGTTTCCACTGAGTGAGTAGTACTTAGTTTCCATGTCTCCATTGAGTGAGTGGTTTCCAGGAGATACTTTCTCGACAGAGAAAGTATTTTCTAGAAACCTGAGTTTCAGGGAGAACATGGAAACTAAAATATGGGCCGTTGGATTTATGATCTGAGGGCTGTTTCTTCCACCAACCCATTGCGTGCATTTTATAGAAACACTCCGAGAATCTGTGTAAAATAATAACCAGTCATGCGGGCAGTTTTATGTAAAAATACGAGGTTTGATCAACAACACAAGTTTCAAATCCAACAGCCCACGTTTTAGTTTCCATGTTTCCACTGAGTGAGTGGTTTCCAGGAGATACTTTCTCGAAAGTATCTTCTGAAAACCTGAGTTTCAGTGAGAACATGGAAACCAAGACATGGGTCGTTGGATTTATGATCTGAGGGTTGTTTCTTCCACCAACTCATTGCGTGCATTTTATAGAAACACTCCGGGAATCTGTGCAAAATAATAACCAGTCCTGTGGGCAGTTTTATGTAAAAATACAAGGTTTGATCAACAACACAAGTTTCAAATCCAACAGCCCACGTTTTAGTTTCCATGTTTCCACTGAGTGAGTGGTTTCCAGGAGATACTTTCTCCTGCAGACAACCACTCAAACACACACATGAGATTTCAAAGTGCACCATGACCAAAGTTTCGATACAAGGCACTACGCAAATAAGTGTATGACCGGGCATCCAACAAATGACTTTCATTCATTAAAAAGATGGTGCATGTGGCTTTGCAGACATAACCACTCAAACACATGAGATTCCAAAGTGCACCACGACCAAAGTTGCAATATACACATAGATTTCAAAGTGCACCATGCCGAACTTTCTATATCTAAATCAACTCAGGAACGAACTAGTACTAGCAATTGGTGATGTGTGAGCTAAAACAACTTATTGTGAGTGTAGGAGTGTTCTATTGGTATGCAGCGTTACGTAGCAGCTTAGCTCGCGAAAGTTAACCAAGACGAATGCACAAAGTTTCACCAGATCAAAATTCAGTCGCTCATAAGAACTTGGAAGTTGTAAAACATGACACAAGATCTCATCAGGTAATGGAGCCCAAGATATTCTTTGTTGAAACATTTCTCCTGATCGTCGATCTGCAAACACAAACTAGAAAAGGTAAGATATCAATCCTTCTCACAGAAAAGCATAATACTTTTAGGGACTGTAATTAACATTTGGCCGCTTTTCAATTGGGCAACAATCAAAATTTTGAGCCATACAACCAAAGACACGTGTCCTAGTAATAATCATAGGTTTCTCTATCCTTTCTCTTCGCCGTGCTGGCGAATATGCTAATGCTCCACGGATCCTAACGGGTCTGTGTAAAGGCCTGGTTTTGTGTACAACCGCGCCCTCTTCTTGTTTTTGTGCCTTGTCTCATTTATAACACATGCTGTCCAATGCAGAAAACACTTCTACAGAACACAGGCAACACTTCTTGGTACCTAGCATTTCACACATGAATATATTTTCTCAATGCAATTCGCACAAAATAAACTACCACAACAGATTGTTCAGTATCTTAAGCTTAGGCTCAGTTACATAGATAAGATGAAAATGATAGTAAAATAAGCTACATGAAATCAAAAGATAAAAAAAAAAAGGGCAACCTGGTGCATGTAGCTCCCGCTTGCGCAGGGTCCAGGGAAGGGTCCGACCACTTTGGGTCTATAGTACGCAGCCTTTCCCTACATTTCTGTAAGAGGCTGTTTCCAGGACTTGAACCCATGACCTCATGGTCACAAGATACTTCATGCATCCAAATACTTCATGCATAAGGACATCCCAATATCTCAAGGCCATTGTCCATAGCAAAGTTGAGTTCATAACACACCCTGGCTCCAAACATCAGTGCGATATCACCCAACTCAGTAATATTCAGGGCTGATGCAACTTTTTGGGGATTTTGTGGGAAACAAACATTTGCAAGCACAATCGAAAACATCAGTGCACATTAGAAAGTATGTTCTAACTAAGATATAATATGCTTATATGCAAGCAACTTGACTGATTAATTGGAGACTTGTTTTACTACAAAACCTCTAGACCCCCTTATAAACATAAGACTGAATCACACAAATTCTCTAGTACATAACAAAATGATGAAACTATGAAAACCCCAACCCTTGGTCCACCATCTTACAAAAATGCCAAATTAGCCTCCACAAGCGAAAAAACTTGCAAAGGATAACTCAAAGTGTTGGTTCAGTTTACTAGATCATCAAGAAACATGTTCCAGTGAAAGAAGCAAAATCTTGCCAACACCTTGTTTCACCTAAGACAGAATCTCAGTTCTCCCCAACCAAGAAAATCACAGTATTTATAGCAGGACTAGTATCATATGTTATACATGCGTTGTGTCAATGCCACCATTAACAGAATATATGCATTATAAGACACGTCGCAAAACAATAGATTTCCTCTATTTTTAAAATTATAACCATTTAAAAGAAATGATACAGTGCCATACAGAAAATGGACCTATTCCATAGCAAACATCTCTAGAATGAGAAGCACACAGGGAGCTTATGATAGACTAACAGATGAAAGAAAAACTTAAATGATCTCCCTGCAGGAGCCATACTAGCTAGTGTAGTGACATTCTTTTCAAACTGAGGAGCTTCCACTCCAGATTTCATAGCAAACATCTCTAGAATGAGAAGCACACAGAGCTCTAATGTTTGAAGAAATAAAATTTATAAGCTGAATAAAGTAACTGAAGAACAAACCAAAGACTGAAGGAAATGAAAAGAAAAAGATAATAACAAAATGAAGACCAAAGAATACTAAAATGATCAATGAAAAAGACTGAAGAATAAAGATATGAAATGAACTCAAAACAGAACACATTACGGTGGAGGAGTATCCATTGTAAAAAAATGGCAGATAAATGAAGGCGGGTACAAAGAACCAACCAAAAGATACAAAAAGATAAGTGAAGGGCATATACTAAGAATAAATGGCAGATAATGAAGGACACATATGAGAGACAACAGCTTGAAAGCATTTGACAAAGGCATAAAAATTACACAAGTTTCGAAAATAACAGGATTTATTTATATTTCAGGTTCGTGGGACTGGGGGTACACTCAACTAATACAAGCACGACAAATTTCAACAGCCAAAACATGTTTTCAAGGGGCTCGAACTGAATGCTACAGACCTTTCCTTCTTGTACTCAAAGACATTGCAGTAAGACTATAACTTCTGAAAACACATGGATAAATTCTGTGTAGTGCACTAAGAAATGACTGCATTATGTAGGTGAAAAGATACTGAAGAAGACAGCAGACAGCTCTTAAGTATTATATCTGGCAGTGGAAATGTCTGAATTATGTGATTGGTATTTGCAGGGATAAAATCATTTTCTATGTTTGGGAACTCAACCTACTGAGAAAGGCAGCAAACTGGAAATCTGCAGGTGTTATTGTTGCTCAGCGACTGAAGCAGTGAAAGCCCCTCACCTCACGATGTCAGTATCGTCAAGTTTCTGCCGAAGAAGTCACCAAACACTGAAGCTACCATTTGATATTAAACCAACAGGCACATGTTTTGCTAGGCAACCAAAGTAACCGATCTCACAATCCAACCAAGCTTATATGCACATAAGCATGACAAAAAAATTATATATATTGGTTTGATCGAGAACAGAGTTACTACACATGCACATGAAGTTTGAACTCACAAGAGTTAACATGATACACAGTTCCAAGTGAGAGACTGGGTATATCTCAAGCTACAGCCCTATCTATCTACATCAGTCTGTTGCCACTAGAGCCAACCAAAAGCCGTCGCTTCGCTACTATGGCCCATATCAAGTGCTAAAACCCAACGGTGCTTTGGTGCAATGGCTTATGAGCTCGAGTTACCTCCTAAATCACAGTGCATCCTGTGTTAAGGTGGCTCTGAAGGCTAACACCATTGTACTAACTGAAATGCCAGAAGTCTCCATGCAGGAAGCAGTGCCTGCTCACACAGTGGACTGATGCAGCAAGGTAGCGGGCCAGGCTGGATGAGCATGCTCTAAAGGTTCGGTTCCCGGCTGCTCCAGCTTGGGACAAACTGGACTTGATGAAAAGGGGGATGTCAGGGACCTAGTTCCTGAAGCAGAGCAAGCCAGCACTGAAGCAACTATTCTACACCCCCCAACCATCCTCTGTATTCCCATCTACCTTTCCCAATCTGTATCCAAACCAGAACATCTCGAGACAAAGCAACATTGTAAGATATATGTTAACATACTAATCGTCAGATGGCGACGGCGGCGGCGGAATCTTCTTGGGTGACTTGAGGAAGTAAGACACCAGTCGGTCTAACAGCCTTGCCGCTCTTGCACAGGTCGTAGAGGAACTTGACGCACGTCGCGATGAAAACGACCTGGCGCACCACGTCGTCCGACAGCTTGAGTTTCTTCGCCACGGAGGCCACTTCTCCGGGGAACTTGGGCGACTTGACGGCTGCAAGTATGACGACGCACATGAAGTGGAACGGGCGTGAGTAGTTCTCCGACGCGGAAGACGCCGCCGAGAGGACACGCGCGGGGAGGTGTAGGATGTAGGCCAGGGGCTCGTCTTGGGAGGTCTCCTTCATGTCACCAGCCCGTGGCGGACGAGATGGGGCCAGACGGCGCGGAGTAGGCGCGGGCGCGGCGACCAGGAGCGTGCGGGGTGGCTGCAGAGGCGGTGAAACGCTCGGAATCTAGTGGCGTTCGAGAATCGATCGCCATCGTGCGGAAGGGGGGGAACGGAGATGCACGTACCAGGCGGCGGAAGACGACCAGATGTCGAGTCGCCATCCCAGGAACACGCAGCGTAGGGAGGGGTGGTGCGCTGATCGCCATCGCCATCGCCATCGCCTCGCGGAGCTCGACGGCGGCTAGGGTTTGCGTACCTCGTCGTCGGCGGCGGCGAGCAGTGGTGGAAGACGAAGCCGAGCAAGCTTAGCTAATTCGCAGTTGATGCTAACCGTCCGATCTGCCCAAAGATCCGTGAAAGTCTGCGGCTCGCTTTTTTTTTTGTGAGGGGCCGCTTTCTTTTGTTGTTGTTCTGTTCTTTTTTTTAGGCTTGTATTTTGGTCCTACGTACGATTCGGGGGGAAAGAAGTCCATTTTCCACTCTCAAATGTGCCCTAATAGACAAATCCCTCCTGAAGTCGATTTTGGTACAATTTTAACCCTGAAATATCGAAAACCAGATAAATTTGCCCCTTGAGTGGTTTTGCTGTGATTTAGGTGGTTTTAGGAGATGAGGTCGTCTTTCTTCTCTCTCCACCGAAGCCAAGTCCTGCATAAGCACAAGCACAAACACAAACACATGGTGAGCGTCTCCCGAAAGCAAGTGAAGTGTGGTGTGGCACGCCCAGACCGGGGTGAGGAAATGGATGGGGTTGAAGGCGGGAGTGGCGAGCATGTCGGCGTCCTTAGCGAACTTGGCGAGCGCCCACTGGAGGACGTAGGCGTTGGGCTTGGAGCGACTGAGTGCCAACCCGACGGCGGTGGGGGCCGCATCCACTCTGGTCCCTCTTCCTCTTGCGTGGCCATTGGTGGATCTCACATACCCTGTTCATCAGAGAGTGGCGGGGAAACGGAATCGGACAGCAATGGTCGCGGCCGGCGGCGACCGCTCTGGTCGAAGAAGAGCAATAGAGAGGAGTACGTACAGGTTAAGGGCTCTTGCTGTTGTCGCGCGCGGAGCCGACGACTAGGTTAGGGGCTCTCGCTGCAATGACAGAGGACCTCACCCTGCACTCGCGCGCCAGGTCGGGGAGGACGGCTGCAGTGGCTACCAGGGCAGCGCATCATGGAGGAGGGAGCTCGGTGCCGGGAGGAGCCGGGAGCGTCAGGAACACCGGAGGTAGCTCAGGGAACGCGACAGAGGTGCCAAAGCTCGTCGGAGCTAGGGATTCTGCCATGACGGAGGCAGCATACCGAACACGGGGAAGATAACTGCAGGCTGTAATTTTGCGCAACTAGGTCCAGTCGCTTTGGCAGACTAAATGAGGGAGGTGCGGTGAAGCTTTATGACTTGGCGGCGTGTCTCAAGGTAGTTGGTGGCCTTGTGTGCGGCGACGGCGGCAGTGGTGACCGCAGCACGGGCGTGCGTGGGGCGTGCGATTCGTGGCATGAGAGGCGGAGATGAGGGGAGAGGAAGGGGATAGAGGGGCTAGGGCACCCGGGGCGAGTTATATAGGCCTATGGCGGCGTTGTAGCAGCTCGGTGGCGAGCATCGGCATCCATGGAGTCGGATGAATGACATGCAGAAGAGAGGGAGAGAGGAGGAAGACGATGCCATCTCCCAAAATCACCTAAATCATTGCAAAACTGCTCAAGGGGCAAATTTATCCGGTTTCATAGATTTCAGGGTTAAAATTGT
>NC_041382.1:747421660-747459191 GCF_002162155.2 Triticum dicoccoides | reverse complement strand
TCCATTGAGGCTTTCTCTTTCTTGATTTTCCTGGCCTTTTTCTTTCTTCACCGCTCTCTCCACTGACTTGTTTGGGCCATAGTTTTTCACGGCCTGCACCATGAGGCAGGGTGTTATGTAAGACAAATCTTGTTGTCTCAAAAAAAAATTGTAAGACAAATCTCTTTATCCAAAGATTCATATCTTAGCTTGATCCTATCTTTCTTTTTTTGAACAAGGTGATGGCGCCACAGGTGCCTTTCATTGATCTCAAGCACAGGTTACATATATGTGATTTTACAGTGCTCCAGATTAAGATTTCCTAGCTTACAAAGCATAGGACAGTGATCAACTACATGAAATCTGCTATTACAAACTAAAGTAGAGCAGCCATTGGGATGTGAGGAGTAAGCATTGACTGCATTAGTATGTGCTTTCCTATTTAGCTCCCTGGGAATGCGACGTACATCAGTTTGAAACTGACTGGTCGTGGCAAAGAACCTGGCTAAGTAATTCCTGATTTCCCAATGGCCAGGCTTTGTCATGAATATCTCTGGATGCTGCTGCTTGTGCCAAAGTCTGATTATCTGTAAGAAATATAGCCTCTGTTACATCCAAGCCAGCTGCTATGCGAGTTGCTACCTGAAGTGCCATTGCTTTCGCCTAAAGTGTGGAGTCAACCCGTTTTTCCATAGCAAGTACACACACATCAATTTGTTGCTGCTCACCTTCAAAGTAGATGGATACACCAATTCATACAATGTTTTGATTTCATGCTTTTCATTTTGCATTTGTATGTACCTTGCAATTCAAACTCGTAGTTTGGACTGGAACTGTGTTGGCGTGCTTATGAGAATTTAGAGATGTATTTTCTTGCGAATTTTTATCATTGCATTGCTCTGTGTGATCAATCTGAAAAGCTAATTCCTGATTATTTAGGATGGCCTGCATTGCTTGGTGCACGTGTGTTGGTTTTGTTTCTTTCTTGCCGAAGAGTGTGTCATTTCTATCTTTCCATAAGAAGGGTGTCAATAATTTCTACAATATTGCCATGATTATTGGAAAGAAATTCAGATTTGATAAACCAAGGGTGTGCAATCCAAGCTGCTTTTGCAAAAGGACAATCAAAGAAGAGATGCATCCCATCTTCTTCTCGACCGAGCACTGTATTATACTAAGAAGCATCAGTACACTGCCCCCCTCCCCTCGTGTCGCCCCTCTCGGGCGGTTCGGGGGTTCAAACCCTAGCCCCGCCGCCGGCCCCTCCTCCCCCTCTCCCTCCCCTCGCCGCCGCCCGAAGCGGCCGCCGGCCAAGCCCGGGGCGCTGCTGATGAAGGTGGCGGCGGGGCCTCTCGCTCCTCTCGCTGCTGCCCTGTCTTGCTCGCGGGGAGACTCGGGATCCGGTGCGGCGGCCCCGGCTGGTTGGGCTCCACTGGACCTCGGCGCAAGGTGGCGCCGACGCGGGTCGCAGATCTTGGCCGTGCGGGCGGCAAGCTCTGCGGTGATGCGAGCCAGGGCGCGGCGGCGGCCTCTGCTCCGACGCCGCCAGATCTGGCCGCCTTCTCCCTTCCGCTGCTGATTCGGCGGACTCTCACCCCCCAGCTCTAGTTTGCCTCGTCGTAGATGACATTCCTCCTCTAGGTGGGTGCCAGTGACGGGTGCATTCGACCGGGAGAAATCCCAAGCTAGCTCTGCCGGCTTCAACGGCGGTGACGCCCGCAGGTGCCAGTCACCTTCCTGGAGGCCTCGTCAGGTATATTGCCCTCGTCCCCTTCCCCTTGGCTTCCCGGGTGAAAACCCCAACTTTGTTGGGCGGCGGCGACGCCCTTGGCGCCATATCCTTCCTGAAGGCGCCACTTAGGGAATAAGGATGGTTGTTGGACTTTGCTGCGATGTGTGTGGTGGGTGTCGGCGGCGATAGTGTTTCTCCAGTGGTGGCGGTGCCGTCCCTAGTGAGGGACCATGATGGTTGGGTGCTCTCCATGCTCCTGTAGTGCCCCTCTCTGGTGCCCGTGGTTCCTGGACAGGAGGGGATAGGGATCCCTTCTGTTGGTGTCACTCCAGCGAGCCGTAGAGCCAAAGCTTATAATTTTGATCTTGGTCCTGGCTGTTGCTCTTTCGTTCATCCTGGCGGCTTGTCTTTTGTGTGCTCGGGTCTCTGGATTTCGGCGATGTTCTGCTCCAGGTGAGAAGTTGGCGACAAGACGGGACTGCCTGGTTCCGCTCCTGTGGTTTCCATCGATGTCGTCCATCCAGGTTCTAGGATGAACATGTCCATCTGTCGACGGTGCGACGGTGCAATGCCTTCCGAGCCAGGCGAGGAGGCAGGGGCCTTCTTCGAAGATGGATCTAGATGGTAGTGTTTTTCGCTAGGGCCCTGGTGTTTGGCGATGGCTGGCCTGCTCGGCGGCGTCTGTTCTTCCTCTTCCGCGCCGACATTCTCCTACTAGACTTCGTGTGTGCAAGAGGGCCTTGTCATCCCGAAGCTAGGTGCTCATTGTCGATCTTCTTTAGCTTGTTGTATGCTGGGTCTGTGAGCTGCTCCCTAGGTGCTCATCATCTTATCTTTCCATACCTATTTCAGTACCTGCTTAATTTCCCGAGGAACCTTTCTAGGCATACATGATCTATGTTGTTGCAATTTTTGCAAACATGCCCTGTACGCATATTCGGACATGCATTTTATTGAGGGATGTAGTTTCTAGCAGAAAATATCAGGTCCGTCCTATTGAATAATTGGTACTTGCACAATGTTGTTTGCTATTTCCTGCCCATACAAGTCGTATATAAGACCGACATCCCAAATCTTTTAGTTTTGGATCCACAAGTCCACTACTTGAGCAGGGTATATATAGTGTCGTGGTTGGATTCTCAAATGATCATATATTGCTTGCCAATGAGGAACAAGGGGAGCTCCAACTAGAAGAATTTCCATCAGGAATCTGGTAAACACTGTTATTTAGAAGAATATGTCTTACCTTAAGGACTGAAGCCCAAAATTCTGACTTTGGGACATTGAATTGCGCTTTCCAAATATACGTGTTAGGAAAGTATTTTGCCTTAAGTGTGCTAGAAAGCTACGTGGTTGTTCTGCAATTCTCCAAGCTGCTGAAAAAATCAGGCTTTTTATTAATTGTTTGTATATTTCTGATTCCCAAGCCTCCTTCCATTTTTGGAGTGCAAATTGTCTTTCCATCCTTTGAGGGAAAGAGTCTTCTTGGAGGGTTCCTCTTTTATTCATGCCCACCAAAGATGTTGAATTGTAGGAGGAGGCACCAACCACACACCCCCGCGATGGAACAAAGCATAGACATGACATGCACATACAACGTAGCAAAAAGGCACACGCAGGTGCACACCCACACACACACCCACACACACTTTGCTACCCTGAGTATCTTCCATATTCTAGCCGCAACTTGTTGCCCCCCGCCATCTTCTAGCCGGAGGGCATTCTCCCTTTGTAGCATATTCATGCCTTGTTCCGGCATCACTCGATCACCATCATTTAACAATATTGTCATCATGTTAAAAAGAAGCAAGCATAACAAACAAACTCAGCTGGCAATCTAACGAGTTTGTTATCAAAACAGACTTTGTTTCTGAGCTTCCAGATGGCCTAGCACAAAGCAGCAACTCCAACAATTTGTAAATTTCTACTATTGGGTAGAAACTGGGGATCCACCAGAAATATTGAGAAAAACATGCGGGCCTATAGAAACGGCACCAACACATTTGCATACCATACTCCAAACGTACTTGGCTGCAGAACAACCAAAGAACATGTGGGTTATGCTTTCATTATCATGACAATATTGACACACAGGTCACCTGTCCATTTTCTTTTTAACATGTTGTCTTTAGTGGCTATATCATTATGCCAAATTAACCAGAGCTAGATTTTGATTTTCAAAGGGACTTCAGACTTCCACGAATGTTTGAAAGATCTATCAAGATGCATATCAAACAGACGATGCTAAACAGATTTGACAGCGGATCTGCTTTTTCTTACTCCAAGTCCAAATAGGGATATCCTCCCCCTATCACTGATCTCCACAGGAAGAAGAATTCGTCTCAACCTGTTCAACTGGATTATCTGATTTTTCCCTTAGCCATCTCCTAAAACTCAGATTCCAATTCATATCGGCCATTTCTCTAACAAAATTTTTCTGTTCCTGGAAAATCTCATAGAAATCACTAAATTGAACTCATAGAGCTCCATTGCCAACCCAACAGTCATTCCAGAAATCAGTTTGTT
Organism: Triticum dicoccoides; assembly: GCF_002162155.2. NCBI lineage: Eukaryota > Viridiplantae > Streptophyta > Magnoliopsida > Poales > Poaceae > Triticum > Triticum dicoccoides. Next base: position 747,454,954 of record NC_041382.1, on the reverse strand, counting down.
TTCTATTGACCACCTTCATTCTTCTCCCTTGCAGGTATATGTCCCTGATCCTGAGCAAATCAGTCCAACATGGAGAGTCATTGGCAGAATCTCACCTGCATAACCCCATGACCAATGATATACTTTTTCCTGAGAATTTCCTGCCACAAGCCTTCTTTGTTTTCCATGTTCCACCACCATTTGCAAAGTAGGCTTACATTAAATTTCTTCAGCTCTTTGATCCCTAAACCCCCTTTTCTCTTAGGTCTACAAGCTAGAACCCATTTTACCATATGGTATTTTTTCTTTATGCTGCCTCTCCGCCAAAAGAATTTTCCGATGGCTTTATCCATTCTTCCCAAATTAGTCTTAGGGAATCTATACATAGAGAAGCAGAAGACATGCATACTTAGTAGGGCAAGCACCTATCCTGGTAACTCTCCCACCCAAGGATAAATTTCCAGCTTCCCGACCATCCATCCCTTTACACATGCATTTTTCAGTTGGCACCCAATCCTCCACATGCAGTCTGATGCCAAAAACAGGGACTCCCAAGTACTTTATGGGTCATGAGCCATGTGGCAATTCAACATATCAGCATACAAACTGCCCTTGTCCTCAACACGCATCACCATAATCACCTCACTCTTCTGAAAGTTGATTTTCAATCCTAACATTTGTTCAAAGAGATACAACAACAGGTTCATGTTCCTAACACCCTCCACTTCATCCTGCATAAGGATGATGATGTCATCTGCCCTTGTGCCTTTTGTACCATTCTTTAACATGTTACAACGGCTTCATGTGCCAGTCACTTGTTCTCACCCCTTTAAAGCTACCAAAATTTCTCCCAATAATATCATTGACCTTCACATTCAAGGTACCCCCCCTTTCACCATTGTTTGATACCAATCCACCCATTTCTCATTAAAACCCATATCTATCAAACTTTGGAAAAGAAAATTCCAATTAACCTTGTCATACACTTTCTCAAAATCCAGCTTCAACACTACACCTTGTTGTTTCCTCACCCTAGCCTCATGTAAAAATTCATGCAAAGACATCACTCCATCCATAATGCTCCTTTCTTTGATAAAAGCATTCTGGCTCACTGATATTAGCTTCTTCATAAAAGGTTTCACTCTCTCATCCAAAGTTTTGGGGAGTGAGCAATTTAGAAATACCTTCTGGTAATACACAAGTAAAGTTTATATATAATCCCAGCATCAATTTTAAAACAGCCCATCAAATTTCCAAGCATATAACATATATTAAAGAACTCAGTATTGTTTTAGTTGAAAGTTTTTCTCTGATACACTGTTTATTAAGATATTACCTAAACATGCAGGTAACTGAAGTTGACGTTCCACAGCTAAATTATTTTGTTACAGGAGGAGCAGGAGCTAACGATGTCACGACTAATAGAAATCATTCCGTGGGGGAGAGCATTCCACGACTAATAGAGGTCCAAACATGCATGATTAAAAAAAATATCCAAATATGAATTGACCGGCCAATCAAAAGATGAGGGGTATTTCTACAAAAATAAACCAGGAGTCAAATCTCCCACATCAGAACATTTCACCAGCAATAGAGGTCCCATACCTACATGCACATTTCATTGTTACCAAACTTATCTACTTTGGTATAAATACAGTATAAGTTCGTTGCAGCAAACAAAGCTAGCAACAAACTGACTAAACGAGCGACCAATCCATTTGGGTCATCCCTTTTCACCCATCATTTGCATCATCCTGGTAGAGCTTATTGACCCATCCAAACATATCACGGATGGTAAGCTTCACCACCTTCATCAGTCCACCTTTGGTGCGGAGAGTTCTGTAAATCCCAAGCCAATAGATTCTGAGGTGCTTTATGCCGACGAATTCGTAGTAAACCGTTATGATGTATAGATATATATTAAGCGTCCTGAGATAAAAAAACAATAGTATTATTTCCAACACAAAAGGTAAGCATGGTAAAAAGAAATGCACAATTATAGGTTGCAAGTGAAAATGTTAGAGAATAAAATTAGAATTCTTTATGGGAAATCAAGCCTTTGTCCATATTCAACAGCTTTCTACATTCTAAGTATCATTACCTTACTCCCTCAAAAAAAAAGTATCATTACCTTACAGAAAATAAATGCAATAGTTCAGAATTGTAGTACTGTACAAGAAGCTGGTGACTACTCCCATGTTTTTTTTCCCAAACGCAGATCTAGTTTCGTAGTACTTTGTATTAGAAGAACGCCAAGAAGTCACAAAGCTACAAAAGCCGACTGACACAAACTACAAACTTGGCAAAAAAGAAAGAAGCAACAGAAAAAAGCCTAAAGCCTAAAACAGGGGTTAGCAGAGCGTTAACGCTGTCAGGCTGATGTTGAGCTGTCGTGAGGCTCAAATTGGTATAAAAAAACTCAATCTGGGAGTTCAGGACTGTGGCTTTCATTTAGAAGAACTACCAACACCGCAGGGAGTTAAGGACTCAAACCTAGCTGGGTTGAGTGAGCGCAAAAGCTGCTAGCCCACGGAGCAACACTCCCATTGACTAATCTAGGCTAATGTTCTAAAGTGGGTTTGCAATGGTATTTGCCCAATATACACTGTTCTTCTACTGAACACCTACATTCCTTAATAAGATCAAGCTGGTAAAGTAGGAACTTTATCCACATACTGACTGAATAGAGTCAGGTGCCGCCTAATTTTAAAACCCAAACATGCTACTAATTTCAAAACCAAATCTGGTTTTCTCACAAAATAAGAAGCAACAAGCACCATTATCCTTATGGAAAAAGATATCATCATTTTTAAGTAAATAATGGATCTGTAGCTATATTTGCAATCAGCATTAAACGAGATAGCAACTCGCAGGACACTGCCCATTTATATCTGAAGAACTAGAATATGCTGATCATGAGTTGGTTCGTGAACTTGTGTGTTGTTCTCGCAAAATTTACATGAATCCTGAGATCACCATTTTTTTGAATGTGGCTTTGCACAAAAATGTTGGAGTTTTGCCAAGCTCAGCTGGGCCTCTGCCCCCCCCTCCCCACCCCCACCCCACACGGTTACTTCGATCTCAGACTCTTTCAATAAGACCAAGGCTCTATTCCAGGGACAGTGTTTCATTGAGCTGGTAGTATGCGCAGCTCGGAATGTTTGGAAAGAGAAATGGATTTATCATTGAGCATAAGCCACCTAGCTTCGGCAGATGGAAGGTTCAATTCAAGAGAGGCTTGCATCTCATCACTCATCATATCAAGGACAACAAAATCCAGTTTTAAAGGCTTGGATAGAATCTCTCTGTTTCTCATTAACACCTAATCCCTCTAACTCCCTTTCCCTCTGTCCATGTAGTCCTACCTTTGTAAAGTCTCTGTAGTTTCTTTCCCTTCTACAATTAATAAACCCTGACAGTCTCTACTGAGATGTGCAATTTCGTCTTCTGCCTCAACAACTACCGAGCAGTCCATGTGCAACTTTTCTGCCGTCGGCGAAGATGTTACCACATCAGCCGCCGGCACTGGAGCACCACGATCTAGGATATAGTTGGCGGGAGCCGGCCACCCGCGACGCACAGACAGTGGTCTCCGCGCCAGAAAAGTATGTAACTTAGCATAACACAGTCAATAACTTTCAGTTAATAAAAGGAGTTGGCTTCTCCGGCTGTAAAGTTGCATTGATTTCTGTAGCACCTAACTAATGAGCTACAGGTCAAAAAAGAGAGTAAAAAATCACTAGTTGTAACTACAATGCATTGAAAACATATATAGCAGATAATGTAAGTGTTGTGCTCAAATACTAACCAGATCAAATCCACAAGAACACCGTAGAAACCCTAGCACAAGCACAGAGCAAATATTAATTAGTGAAGCATGTAATTGCATAGCCTTCCTAGAAAAGTGTGTAGAGCATTGTAACTGTTTGCTAGGAGAAATATCGCACCTGATAAGCACTGTTGTCCTTGAAAGACAATATAAGTAGAAGAACTGCAGGGAAAACAAACCTTGTGATATCAACAAAGGTTAAACACTACAACAGTAAATAGAGCAGGGACTAGAGGTCACAGTCAAAAAAGGCGCGCCTAGGCTCTAGGCAATAGCAAAACGCTTAACACTTAATTGCGCTTAAGTGAGGGCTTTGGTCAGAAAAGCAGAAGGCAGAGGTAAAACACACAATTAACACCTAGTTTTTTCTTTTTCTTTTTACTTTGCTAGAGACAAATCAGCAAATATATAGGTGAAGCATTAGAAAGCGATTACATAAACATTGATATCACTGGTGTCACAGATGATGAATATTCTAAAGTATCATGAACAATTAACTAGAGCACAGTTTCAATTATTAAACAACCTTATAGTCGAGCTCTTCAGAATAATGCCTTTTTCATGTACATGCTTATTTCTTAAATTATATACATTAAAAAATTCCTGAAAATTGAAAAAGGTACTATGTAAATTGAGGTGTTTTTGAACTCACCTAGTTGTATTCGTGCACAAATATCATTTGCCCTGCCATTCCTTTTCAACTCTGCTGCTAAATCACTTAACTTGTAGAACATATATCCGAGAACAACGTCCAGAAAAAGGGTAGGTGCCACCTGCCAGAGCTGGTAGACACCAGCGAGTACTAACAATGCACCTGCAAGGAAAGACATGAAATTTACTCAAACATGTCCACTGCTTGTAAGGACTTCAGAATTGTATTTACTTGTTCTCAGAAAGAGCATAACTAAGTTGAGATATGTGTTTCTATTCTAAAACCCTTATCTGACAATCTTGTTCACATCCTTGTGCTAGTAATAATCCTAATTCTGAAGTGCCCAAAGAAAAGATAGTAGTGCTGAAACTACAGTATCAGATCATATTCAATGTCAGTGAATGACAAAGTAAAATTTGGAGCCAAATCCGTCGGTACTCCAGTGGATTTGACAATGACACCAGTTGTCGACTAGTCCATACTCCATACAGAGGCAATCACGATCAAATTGGTTATCTTATCGCGATGTTTGACAGGGAAAACAAGAAAGAGCGTTCTTCTACTTACCAGAGAGGACGCCCGCGTGGAAGCTGCGGCAGCGGAAGACGTTGCCGGCGGCCATGATTTCGCGCAGCGCGAGGGAAGTGGATTCGAGCGGGGAGGCCACGAGTGCGCCCCATATAGCACTCAGCTCTTCCCGTCCCTGTCCGGCCGGATCCACGTCCGTGAGGGGGAAGTAATCGTCGTCCTCCGCAAGCATGTCCTCCGCCCACCACGGCAAAGGCGGCAACGCCGGCAAGGGTTCCGGGGCGGGGGCGGAGGCGGCAGGGGAAGCGCGAGCCATCTTCAAGGTTATTCTACCGCTGCTATAATTAGGGCATCCGAGGAAACTGCCGGCGCGCGTGGATAACGATCGACGGATCGCGGCCCCGGCTGGGCAGCACCGGAGAGAATGCGCCATTGTAGCTGAATTCAGTGCCATGTTTGGGGGTTTTGGAGTTTGGCAGATACGGCCAGAGATTGGACGTGAGGCTTGGTGGTGGCGGCCGCGGCGGCGGCGGGCGGCGGCGGAGAAAGATAAAACGGGGAAGAGTCCCGTGCTTGTCCGGCCGTGCGGCCGTGCCCCGTCGGGTTGGCCTTTTCTGATATTTTCCATCGCTTGTCTAGGCCGAATTGGGCATCGGCCATCTAGTGGGCCTTGCAGTCCATCTCGACAATGCCACGTGTAAGACCCAATTTTTTATCTTCCTTTTCCTTTTGGAGCATGTCCACTTGTCCAATAAATGATCTATCTTACTTCACCAAAAAATGGTGTGAGTAAAATATACTTACGTCATTAAAAAGTGCTTACATCACAAAAAAACTACCAGCTACAACAGATGATATAAAATACAGCAGCTACGAAGTGCCACTCCAACAGGTGATGCAAAAATGGCCAACGGTCGCGCGGCAGCCACTCAACAGCAGCCAACAACCGCACATATTTGAATGAAAATGATCCCATAAACATATAAAATCAACAACATTTCAAATTCAACATGAAATCATCTTCCATAGCAAACATAATTCACGATCCAACAAACAAAAGTGCATCATATTAAACATAGTTCATAATCCAACAAATAAAAATTCACATAAACATAAGATAAAACATAGCATCCCAACTTTCATTCTCTCCGTTATCACTTGTGACACTGTGGACATTGGCAGCATCATTGTCAATGGATTCCTTCTCGACGTTCTTATGCGTTGATGCATCGATGCTGCCACCTTCACCGAAAGCACCTCCGATGCCACTCATGTTGCTACCGAATCCACCTCTCATGCCACTCATGTTGCTACCATAGCCACCATCCACCAAGGCACCTCCCATGTTGCCACCAAAGCCATCACTCATGTTGACACCAAATGCACCATCCATGGCATCTCCCATCATGTTCATGTAGCCACCCATGACACCTCTCATGCCACCCATAGCACCTCCCATGCCACCCATTCCTCCTTCCATTCCACCCTCATGCCACCCGTTCCTCCTCCCATTTCACCCATGATACCTCACATGCCACTTATTCCTTCTCCCATAATACCCGTGGCACCTCCCATGCCACCCATTCCTCCTCCCATTCCACCCATTCCTTCTCCCATAATACCCATGTCACTTCTCATGCCACCCATTCCTCCTCCCATCATGTTCTCGTGAGCATGGTCTTCTTCCTGATCATTTCATTGCGGCAAAGCTCGGCAAACGCTTTTTGCTTGGGGTCAAGGCCACTTGTGTCCATAAACATAAATTTGAGTGTGATGGCTGGGCGCCCAGCCATCGCACACAGTTCGGTCTAAGGGTGTGCAGTATGTGTGTTTTCTTAGCAGGATTCTGCACTAGCGACATATGCATCTCGTATTAGAAAAATATATTCATGTGGTAAGGGGATGTTGACGTATCTAAAAACATGCTCATGTTAAAATGAACCTTTTTTTACAGTGCATGTGAAAATGAACCTGTGTGCTAATCATAAAACTCTAACAGTCTAACCACGTCAAGAGTTTTTAAAGCAAAAAAAAAATATTTTCCTTTTGTACCTTCAAGCTAACCGTTGAAAGTTGTCTCTTGTTTCCTCTCCCAACACTAGGCGGTTAGGGAAAAATCTGCTCTCCAGGTTTCACCGATGAGCCCATGGATTCTGTTGGGAAACACAGTATTTCAAAATTTTCCTACGATCACGCAAGATCTATCTAGGAGATGCATAGCAACGAGAGGGGAGAGTGTGTCTACGTACCCTCGTAGACCGAAAGCGGAAGCGTTTAGTAACGCGGTTGATGTAGTCGAATTTCTTCGCGATCCAACCGATCCAAGTACCGAACACACGGCACCTCCGTGATCTGCACACGTTCAGCTCGATGACGTCCCTCAAACTCTTGATCCAGTTGAGGTCGAGGAAGAGTTTCGTCAGCAAGACGGCGTGGTGACGGTGATGATGAAGTTACCGACGCAGGGCTTCGCGTAAGCACTACGACAATATGACTGAGGTGGAAAACTGTGGAGGGGGTGATAACCCACAAGATAGGGGATCGCAACAGTTTTCGAGGGTAGAGTATTCAACCCAAATTTATTGATTCGACACAAGGGGAGCCAAGAATATTCTCAAGTATTAGCAGCTGAGTTGTCAATTCAACCACACCTGGATAACTTAATATCTGCAGCAAGGTATTTAGTAGCAAAGTAATATGATAGTAGTGGTAACGATGGCAAAAGTAACGGTAGCAAAAGTAATGTTTTTGGTATTTTGTAGTGATGATAACAATAGCAACGGAAAAGTAAATAAGCGAAGAACAATATATGGAAAGCTCGTAGGCAATGGATCGGTGATAGAGAATTATGCCGGATGCGGTTCATCATGTAACAGTCATAACCTAGGGTGACACAGAACTAGCTCCAATTCATCAATGTAATGTAGGCATGTATTCCGAATATAGTCATACGTGCTTTTGGAAAAGAACTTGCATGACATCTTTTGTCCTACCCTCCCGTGGCAGCGGGGTCCTAGCGGAAACTAAGGGATATTAAGGCCTCCTTTTAATAGAGTACCAGACCAAAACATTAACACATAGTGAATACATGAACTCCTCAAACTACGGTCATCACCGGAAGTGGTCCCGATTATTGACACTCCGGGGTTGCCGGATCATAACACATAGTAGGTGACTATAGACTTGCAAGATAGGATCAAGAACTCACATATATTCATGAAAACATAATAGGTTCAGATCTAAAATCATGACACTCGGGCCCTAGTGACAAGCATTAAGCATAGAAAAGTCATAGCAACATCAATCTAAGAACATAGTGGATACTAGGGATCAAACCCTAACAAAACTAACTCGATTACATGATAAATCTAATCCAACCCATCACCGTCCAGCAAGCCTACGATGGAATTACTCACGCACGGCGGTGAGCATCATGAAATTGGTGATGGAGGATGGTTGATGATGACGATGGCGATGGATTCCCCTCTCCGGAGCCCCAAACTGACTCCAGATCAGCCCTTCCGAGAGAGTTTAGGGCTCGGCGGCGGCTCCATATCATAAAATGCGATGAATCTTTCTCCCTGATTTTTTTCTCTCCGAACATGAATATATAGAGTTGGAGTTGAGGTCGAGGAGCTCCAGGGGGCCCACGAGGTAGGGGGGGCGCCCAGGGGGCAGGCGCGCCCCCCACCCTCGTGGCTAGGGTGTGGGCCACCTGGCCTTGATCTTTTACCAGTATTTTTTTATTATTTCCAAAAATAATCTCCGTGAAGTTTCAGGTCATTCCGAGAACTTTTGTTTTCTGCACATAAATAACACCATGGAAATTCTGCTGAAAGCAACGCCAGTCCAGGTTAGTTCCATTCAAATCATGCAAGTTAGAGTCCAAAACAAGGGCAAAAGTGTTTGGAAAAGTAGATACGACGGAGACATATCAACGCCCCCAAGCTTAAACCTTTGCTTGTCCTCAAGCAATTCAGTTGACAAACTGAAAGTGATAAAGAAAAACTTCTACAAACTCTGTTTGGTCTTGTTGTTGTAAATATGTAAAGCCAGCATTCAAGTTTTCAGCAAAGATTATAAACTAACCATATTCACAATAACGCTTAGGTCTCATGTTTACTCATGTCAATGGCATAATCAACTAGCGAGCAATAATAATAAATCTCGGATGACAACACTTTCTCAAAACAATCATAATATGATATAACAAGACACTAGTAGAAAAAGGGGCAAATGTGAAGCACATTAGTGCCGGTTTGAATTTGAGCCGGCACTAATGTGACCATTAGTGCCGGTTCCAACGGCTAGGCGGGCGGGCATCATTAGTACCGGTTCGTGGGTAACCTTTAGTGCCGGTTCATGCCACGAACCGGTACTAATGAGGCTGTGTCAGGCTATGGTCAGTCTGGGGCCCCCACGAAGACCTTTAGTACCGGTTCATGCCATGAACCGGTACTAGAGTTTCTTTGTAAGCTGATTTTTAGTCCCACCTCGCCAAGAGAGAGGCAGTATGAGCAGTTTATAAGCCGTGAGTGCACAAAAAATGACGAAGAGTTGCAATGCTCACCTACATGTTGATTAGCTTCAAGCCTTGCAGAATAGCATAGATTGCACTGAGCTATGTGCAGTGCAGTCTACACTATTCCGAATGGCTTGAAACAAATTAACCATCATTGCACCTCTTTTTTACTTTTAATAACTTATTTGAACTCCGGACTTCTTTTGTTTTCAGTATGCAGCATTCAAAGCGATGTCATCAGTTTCCAACATGTTCTGACATCATTTGTTGTTTTTCGGTCATTTACCTAATTGTTTAGAGAGCTAAATGACCGTGAAATTGAAAATCACTACAAAATGAATCCTGAAAATGTTGAAACTTGGCATGGTATCATCATATCACCCGCATAGCATGCGCGGAAGAGTAGAGAGGGTCACGGCAAAAACTGGACGCACTTCGTGTACAAACTGGAGAAACTCTTTCAGAGTATCAGGGTTTCGGACGAGAACTCATCTGTTACATGGCCACTTCAATGTTTTTTAAACTTATTTGAACTTCGGACTTCTTTTGTGTTTAGTATGCAGCATTCAAAGCGACGTCATCAATTTCTAACATGTTCTGACATCATTTGTTGTTTTTCGGTCATTTATCTAATTGTTTAGAGAGCTAAATGACCGTGAAATTGAAAATCACTACAAAATGAATCCTGAAAATGTTGAAACTTGGCATGGTATCATCGTATCACCCGCATAGCATGCGCGAAAGAGTAGAGAGGGTCACGACAAAAACTGGACGCACTTCGTGTACAAACTGGACAAACTCTTTCAGAGTATCAGGGTTTCGGACGAGAACTCATCTGTTACATGGCCACTTCAATGTTTTTTAAACTTATTTGAACTCTGGACTTCTTTTGTGTTTAGTATGCAGCATTCAAAGCGATGTCATCAATTTCCAACATGTTCTGACATCATTTGTTGTTTTTCGGTCATTTACCTAATTGTTTAGAGAGCTAAATGACCGTGAAATTGAAAATCACTACAAAATGAATCCTGAAAATGTTGAAACTTGACATGGTATCATCATATCACCCGCATAGCATGCGCGAAAGAGTAGAGAGGGTCACGGCAAAAACTGGACGCACTTCGTGTACAAACTGGACATACTCTTTCGGAGTATCGGGGTTTCGGACGAGAACTCATCTGTTACACGGCCACTTCAATGTTTTTTAAACTTATTTGAACTCCGGACTTCTTTTGTATTCAGTATGCAGCATTCAAAGCGACGTCATCAATTTCCAACATGTTCTGACATCATTTGTTGTTTTTCGGTCATTTACCTAATTGTTCAGTATGCAGCATTCAATTTCCAGAAGAAAAGAAATAATGCAGAAAATAAAAAAACTATACAAAAAAATTACTCAAAAATAAATAGAAGAAAATAAATAATGCAGAACAGAAAAACTATATAAAAAACTACTCAAAAATAAATAGAAGAAAATAAATAATGCAGAAAAGAAAAAACTATATAAAAAATTTGTTGGCGCGCTGTCCAGTGGGCCTGCCAGACCTAGGGTGTGCAAATGCAGGCCCAGAAGGGCCAGCAGGCTCACAGGGCAGCGCGCCCTAATTAATTAGGCCCAGAAGCCTGCTATATAGAGGAGTTCGAAGAGGTAGCCGCGGCTGAGTTTATAAACCAGTGCGGCTGCCCTTCGCCCGGCGAGGTGGGACTAAACTTTGGGGTGGCAGCGCGAGGCCTTTAGTACCGGTTGGTGGCTCCAACCGGTATTAAAGACCACCCTTTAGTACCGGTTGGAACCACCAACCGGTACTAAAGGCCTGCTCTTCCCGCCTCTTGGCCTGGCCAAAGTTGGCGTTTAGTACCGGTTGGTGGCTCCAACCGGTACTAAAGGCCTCTCCTATATATACAACACTTACGAAAATTCAGTTAGATCTCCCACTTCTTTCGTCTTCAACCTCTTGCGCGCCGCTCGAACCCGTCCTTGCTGCCCGTCGCCCGTCGTCCTCGTCGTCGTCGCTGTCCCCGCCGCCGCCTGTCGTCGCCGCCGTCTCGCGCCGCCGCCCCGAACGCCGCGCGCCGCCGTCCGTCGTCGTCCCGCCACGGTCCCGTACGTCTCTCACTCTCGCGTATACCCGCCGCGCCGCCGTCCGTCGTCGTCGCACCCGGCCCGTATGGCGGCGCCCCCGCCCGTACGTACGCCGGCGCCCCCGCTCGTACGTACGGGGCAGCGGTGTACGGGGCCGCACACATACACACATACACACATACACACACATGCATATATACGTACACAGTACACGCACACACACACATACACACACAGATTTTTTTACTTATTTTCTGTTTTTAGAAAAGTTAATTAGATGATTGAATATCTGATTAATGTCGAATGTTAGATGAATTAGCTAGATAGAAAATTGTCGAACTAGAGATTTGAACTAGTTGAATAATTAATATAACTAGTTTATTTTTAGTAAGAAAATTATCGAACTAGTTTATTTAGGTATATGAGATTTTAACTAGTTCAATAATTAATATAACTAGTTTATTTTTAGTAAGAAAATTGTCGAACTAGTTTATTTAGGTATATGAGATTTGAACTAGTTCAATAATTAATATAACTAGTTTATTTAGGTATATGAGATTTGAACTAGTTCAATAATTAATATAACTAGTTTATTTTTAGTAAGAAAATTTAGGTATCTGAGATTTGATGATCTAATTAAAATATTATTTGTTAATGAGTTTTTTTTGTTTATTTAATTTTTTATATATTTTGAGTTTATATAAATGTTAGATTAATGTCGAATGTTAGATGAATTAGATAGAAAAATTAAATATATAGTAATGTCAATTGTTAGAGATGAATATAGTTAGATATATTAATGTCAAATGTTAGATGGATATATATTTGGCTAGATATTAATTAATGTTAGATAGTAATAGGTGTTTAATGTTTCACCTATATGAACATAGGAAATGTCATCTGACGACGAAAAAGATTTCATTATGTGCGAACACTGTGAAGACCAGCGCGGCCTGTGCGACAGAAATTTCCTTGTTGATGGTAGGCGCTTTAGCATCAAGCTAGATGAGACATTCGAAGTTGATACAGTAAGTTACTTTGTCAATTATTATTTGAATGCAAAACTTATGCTTCATTTGCTTCAACTTATAATTTTAAATTTTCACTATTCTACTAGCGCATCCCCTGCCATGCAAGAATTTTTGTCTTGGATAAGATAGGTTTTAGTGCTATAGATGATATGGAGGTAAAGAGAGTTTACTTGAAGACGGAGCATGGGTATACTTTCAACGTCAAATTATATAATGGAGACACACACACACACCCATTTTGAATGCAAAACTTGGCAAGCACTATGCAAGACTTATGCATTTGAGCATGGTATGGTTGTCACCTTTGATATTCGTCCGGAAGATGATATTGAAGGTAATATAGACATCTGGGTCGATGTGCAAACGCCTCCAGTTCTACCATTATGTGAGTTTTTCTCAACCATGCATGCATATGTTTATGTCTTTGATACAGTTTATTCAAAAATAGTTGACAACTAATTTGTATTGTCAGCTTATTTCGGTTCAAGCAAACATGTCCGGCGCTTGGTAGACAGGACCTACTACTACCCCGGGGCTCAACTAAACTGCAAGGAGATAAGTCATTATGTTTCATGGCTTGAGGATCTTAATACTGTCAAGACAAATTTTTTTCCTGAACTTAGAAATGTTAGTACTCAAAACGTGCGACCAATGGTGATCGTATTGAACTACGGTCACATCTATAATCGAAAGATGGTAAGATTTTAACTATTTGTCCTTAATTAGTGCATCTTTTGCATACATTATTTTTGAAGCTAAACTTTCATTGCTTAGTATATTAATTACTATACGATGTTCTTCAACAGGGACTTCCGATGACAGTTGTGCCTCAGTGGATCGAGACTAAAGGTGACATGTCAATGGTTAGCTTACGGCCAAGATATCCTACATTGCACATGAGTGCATTCAGGATTTCTGAAAGCGAAGAATGCTTAATAGTGAAATATTGGAGCAAAATTGTTAACAATCGCAGAGAAGTACTAGGGGGTAGCAAGGAGAAGCGCAACCCAAGATTAGGAGACAGATTCATCTGCATGCTCCAGTATGATGAATCAGGAGAGTTATACATGTTCTATGCTATTCTACCTGAGAGGGAGCAGCACTAGTTCATGCTCTTAATTATAGTGTCTCATGTCCATGTCCTGAACTTCGATGTTGGTGATGATTATGTTGAACTCGATGATATCTTTGCTTCTGTTACAAAGTGAATGTTTCCTCTTTAAGCTAGCCAGTGTTGGTGATGATTAGATAGCTAGCGGTAATGACTATGATGATTAAATAGTGGTAATTAGATGACTACGATGATTTTTAGCTAGCTAGAGTTTATTTATTTATTAATATGCGATGATGATGATGATGATGATGACGACTACAACTCATTATAACGTAAAACAATCCTAAATTAAATTGATAACACAAATTTAATTGAAAAATACAAAATAAAACAAAAACCCACAAACATTTAGTACCGGTTGGTGTTACCAACCGGTACTAAAGGGCTCCCGGCCCCCGGAGCTGGCTCGTGCCACGTGGTTTCCCTTTAGCACCGGTTCATGCTGAACCAGTACTAAAGGGGGGGGGGGCTTTAGTGACCACACTTTAGTGCCGGTTATGGAACCGACACTAAAGGGCCTTACGAACCGGTGCTATTGCCCGGTTCTGCACTAGTGAGATGGTATCTCGCTAGCCCTTTCTGAGACCGTAAAACATAAATGCAGAGCACCTTTAAAGATCAAGGACTGACTAGACATTGTAATTCATGGTAAAAGAGATCCAGTCAAGTCATACTCGATGTAAACTAACAATAATGAATGCAAATGACAGAGGTGATCTCCAGCGGGTGCTTTTTAATAAGAGGAGGATGACTCAACATAAAAGTAAATAGATAGGCCCTTCGCAGAGGGAAGCAGTGATTTGTAGAGGTGCCAGAGCTCGGTTTTGAAATAGAGGTGAATAATATTTTGAGCAGTATACTTTCATTGTCAACATAACAACCAAGAGATGGCGATATCTTCGATGCTACACACATTATAGGCGGTTCCCAAACAGAATGGTAAAGTTTATACCCCCCTCCACCAACAAGCATCAATCCATGGCTTGCTCGAAACAACGAGTGCCTCCAACTAACAAGAGTCCCAGGGGGAGTTTTGTTTGCAATTATTTTTTATTTGATTTGCATAAAGCATGGGACTGGGCATCCCGGTGACCAGCCACTTTCTCATGAGTGAGGAGCGAAGTCCACTCCTCTTGAGAATAACCCGCCTAACATGGAATATACGGACATCCCTAGTTGATACATGAGTTATTCGAGCATACAAAACATAATGTTTATTTGAAGGTTTAGAGTTTGGCACATACAAATTTACTTGGAACGATAGGTAGCTACAGTATATAGGTAGGTATGGTGGACTCATATGGAATAACTTTGGGGTTTATGGGATTGGATGCACAAGCAGTATTCCCGCTTAGTGCAGGTGAAGGCTAGAAAAAGACTGGGAAGCGACCAGCTAGAGAGCGACAACAGTCATGAACATGCATTAAAATTAACCACCACCGAATGCAAGCATGAGTAGGATATAATGCACCAGGAACATAAATATCGTGGAGGCTATGTTGATTTTGTTTCTACTACATGCGTGAACATGTGCCAAGTCAAGCCATTCAAATCGTTCAAAAGAGGATACCACCCTATCATACCACATCACAACCATTTTAATAGCATGTTGGCACGCAAGGTAAACCATTATAAAATCCTAGCTAATTAAGCATGGCATAAGGAACTATTCTAATTGTCATCGCAAACATATTTATTCATAATAGGCTGAATCAGGAACGATGAACTAAACATATTTACAAAAACAAGAGAGGTCGAGTTCATACCAGTTTCTCCCCTCTCAATCAGTCCATCATATATCGTCATAATTGCCTTTCACTTGCACGACCGAATGATGTGAATAATAATAATAGTGCACGTGCATTGGACTAAGCTGGAATCTGGAAGCATTCAATAAACAGGAGAAGACAAGGCAATATGGGCTCTTTTGTCAGATCAACAATAATGCATATAAGAGCCACTTTAACAATTTAATCATGGTCTTCTCCTATCGACCCCCAAAGAAAAGAAAAGAAATAAAACTATTTGCATGGGAAAGCTCCCAACAAGCAAAAAGAAGAACAGGAAATCTTTTTGGGTTTTCTTTTTAATTACTACTACAAGCATGGAAATTAAAACTAGCTAAAAGTTACAACTAATTTTTTTTGGTTTTTCTTAAGGTCTATTAAACACACAAGAAGGAAGCAAAAAAAGAAATAAACTAGCATGGATATCACAATGAAAAAGTATGAGCACCGACAACTAGCAATGAGTGTGTGAACATGAATGTAATGTCAGTGGGAAATACGTACTCCCCCAAGCTTAGGCTTTTGGCCTAAGTTGGTGTATGACCACGGTTGGCCTGGCGGATATCCATAGTAATAGTTGGGGTCGTGCTGAGAAGAAGAAGAGTCTGATTGCCAACCAGTCTGATTGCCACTGGATGGCAATCATCTCCGGATCCCACTGGTAATTAGACTGTCGTGGGGGATCAACTTGTGGTTCCGACTCTGGCTCTGTGGCTGATGTAGGGTTACGGTAGGCGTGAATAGCCTCCAATGGAACAAGGTACTTGCCTGTAGATAAATCAAGCAAGGAAGGAGCAGGCAGGGTAATAGTCTCAGGATGATGTTTATCAAAGAATAATTTGTATTTGAGCTCGTTTTTCCTATTCTTAACAATAAAATAGTGTGCTACCATACTCTTATAATCTAAATAAACAGGAGGCAGCAATTTTTCTTCCTTCTCATAATGCCTAATAGGTATGTTAAAATGTGCAGCTAGGTGCAAGGCGAAGATGCCTCCAAAGACGGGCCCTTAGTATGGTTAAGATTTAACCGCTTTGCAATAATAGCACCCATGCTGAATGTATCATCATGAAATAAGGCATGGCACAAAATAACAATATCAGGGGCACTCAGGTTTCCACAGTTTCCGCGCCCAATTAAGCATCTACTAGCAAATATAGCAAAGTAACGTAGAACAGGAAAGTGTATGCTAGTAGTTCATGCATCGGAAACCTTTCTTGTTTCCCCTACAGTGATGGTATCAATAAACCCATCCACATTGCCGCGATGTGGTTCCTCTATGATGCCCTCACAGATCAAACAAACCCAACAAAAATCACGAAGTGACATCTCCTTATGCTCATCATATAAATAAAACTCCACCGTAGTTGGTGAGCTCCTAGCATGGAAATGAAAGTTTTGCACAAAGATATTGGTGAGTAAGAGATACTGTTCGCGCTGGTCGCGGAGGAAGGCGGTAGGGCTTGCATTCTCAGCCAATTCATAGAAATCATCATAAATCCCAGCTGCTCTCAAGAAATCATCACAAGGCCATTCACACGGCCGAACCTTCACGATGCGAGGCAGATTATATTTGGGCCTCTTTGCTTATTCATTTTGCTTTTCCTTCAAGCTTCGGCTCGATGATCCCCTAAAAAATCTCTTCATTATTTTCTAAAAAATTCTGAAATTTTTAGTAACTTCAAATAAAAGTGAACCAAACTCAACAATATTGATAGCAACTACTCCTACAAGTGCCTAGATCCTATATCATGCATTAGAACTACTTGGAACCATATAAATTTGACATACAAGCTCAAGGACAGGGTCACCTAAGTAGCAAAAATATGCAATGAATAAAGCACTAGAACAAAAACTAATTGGACCATTGGAGGAGTCACATACCAAAGAACAATCCCCCAAAGCAGTTTTGTGAGAGGTGCTTTGAGCAAGGAGATCGAAAATCGCAGCAAAATGAGCTAGAGCTCGTACTTGAGCTGGATAATGGTGTTTGTGGAGGAAGAAGGAGTGTGTGGGTGCAGGAATAAGTGGAGGAGGACCGCCGTGGGCTCACGAGGCAGGGGGGCGCGCCCAGGGGGGTAGGGCGCGCCCTCCACCCTCGTGGCCAGGTTGATGCCCCCCTGCTGTCTTCTCAGTGCCAAATATTCTCAAATATTCCAAAAAAATAATATCTAAATTTCAGGGCATTTGGAGAACTTTTATTTTTGGGGTATTTTTATATTGCACGGATAATCAGAAAACAGACAGAAATTACTATTTTGCTTTATTTAATATAAATAACAGGAAGTAGAAAGAGGGTACAGAGAGTTGTGTTTTCTAACTTCATCCATCTCATGATCATCAAATGGAGTCCATTAACAAGGTTGATCAAGTCTTGTTAACAAACTCATTCCGAATAACATGGAACCGGAGAATTTTCGAATAACACTAGGTTACCTCAATGGGGATATGCACATCCCCAACAATAAGAATATCATATTTCTTCTTGACAGTAGGAAGAGGAAATTCTAAACCTCCAAAAATAATCGATGAAAATTTCCAATAGAATTGATACTATGGACTTGAGGTTGTTTCCTCGAAAAGTGTACTGTATGCTCATTACCATTAACATGAAAAGTGACATTGCCTTTGTTGCAATCAATAGCAACCCCTGCAGTATTCAAAAAAGGTCTTCCAAGAATAATAGACATACTATCGTCCTCGGGAATGTCAAGAATAACAAAGTCCGTTAAATAGTAACGTTTGCAACTACAACTGGCACATCCTCACAAATACCGACAGGTATAACAATTGATTTATTAGCCATTTGCAAAGATATTTCGGTAGGTGTCAACTTTATTCAAATCAAGTCTACGATATAAAGAGAGAGGCATAACACTAACACCGGCTCCAAGATCACATAAAGCAGTTTTAACATAGTTTCTTTTAATGGAGCATGGTATAGTGGGTACTCCTGGATCTCCAAGTTTCTTTGGTATTCCACCCTTAAAAGTATAATTAGCAAGCATGGTGGAAATCTCAGCTTCCGGTATCTTTCTTTTATTAGTAATAATGTCTTTCATATACTTAGCATAAGGATTCATTTTGAGCATATCAGTTAATCGCATACGCAAAAAGATAGGTCTAATCATTTCAGCAAAGCGCTCAAAATCCTCATCATCCTTTTTCTTGGATGGTTTGGGAGGAAAATGCATGGGTTTTTGAACCCAAGGCTCTCTTTCCTTACCATGTTTCCTAGCAACAAAGTCTTTCTTATCATAACGTTGATTCTTTGATTATGGTTATCAAGATCAACAATAGGTTCAATTTCTATATCATTATCATTGCTAGGTTGAGCATCATCATGAACATTATCATTAACATTATCACTAGTTTCAGGTTCATTACCAGATTGTGTTTCAGCATCAGAAATAGAAATATCATTTGGATTCTCAGGTGTTTCAGCAATAGGTTCACTAGAAGCATGCAAAGTCCTATCATTTTTCTTTTTCTTCCTTTTAGAAGACTAGGTGCATCTATATTATTTCTCTAAGAATCTTACTCAATTCTCTTAGGGTGGCCTTCAGGATACAAAGGTTCCTGAGTCATTTTACCAGTACTAGTAGCCACTCTAACAGCATAGTCCTTATTCTTACTATTCAATTCATTGAGCAAATCATTTTGAGCTTTAAGTACTTGTTCTACTTGAGTGGTAACCATAGAAGCATGTTTACTAATAAGTTTAACTTCACCTTTGACATTAGCCATATAATCACTCAAGTGTTCAAGCATATCAGCACTGCGTTTTAATTCTCTACCAAAATAAGCATTGAAGTCTTCTTGCTTAACCATAAATTTATCAAACTCATCTAAGCATGGGCTAGTAAACTTAGTAAATGGGATTTCAGCTTTATCATATCTATAGAGAGAATTTACCTTTACTACTTGTGTCGGGTTATCAATACCATGTGTTTCTTCAATAGGTGATGGATTAAAACCATATATTTCTTCAACAGGCGGTAAATTAAGACCATGTATTTCTTCAATAGGAGGTAAATTCTTAACATCTTCAGCTTTAATACCTTTTTCTTTCATGGATTTCTTTGCCTCTTGCATATCTTCAGGACTGAGAAGTAGAACACCCCTTTTCTTCGGAGTTGGTTTAAGAATAGGCTCAGGAAGTGTCCAATTATTTTCATTTGTCAACATATTATTCAATAGAATTTCAGCTTCATCTGGTGTTCTTTCCCTGAAAACAGAACCAACACAACTATCCAGGTAATCTCTGGAAGCATTGGTTAGTCCATTATAAAAGATATAAAGTATTTCATTTTTCTTAAGAGGGTGATCAGGCAAAGCATTAAGTAATTGGAGAAGCCTCCCCCAAGCTTGTGGGAGACTCTCTTCTTCAATTTGCACAAAATTATATATATGCCTTAAGGCAGCTTGTTTCTTATGAGCGGGGAAATATTTAGCAGAGAAGTAATAAATCATATCCTGGGGACTACGCACACAACCAAGATCAAGAGAATTAAACCATATCTTAGCATCACCCTTTAATGAGAACAGAAATATTTTAAGGATATAAAAGTAGCGAGTTCTCTCATCATTAGTGAACATGGTAGCTATATCATTTAATTTGGTAAGATGTGACAACAGTTTCAGATTCATAGCCATAAAAAGGATCAGATTCAACCAAAGTAATTATATCAGGATCAATAGAGAATTCATAATCCTTATTAGTAACAAAGATAGGTGAAGTAGCATAAGCAGGATCATATTTCATTCTAGCATTCAGAGTTTTTTGTTTAAGCTTAGCTAATAATTTCTTAAGATCACTTCTATCATTGCAAGCAAGAAAGTGTCTTTTAGTTTCTTCATCCATAACATAGCCCTCAGGCACAACAGGTAATTCATATTTATTAGGAGAGCCTTTATAATCACTTGCATCCGTATTATCAGTTTCAATAATTTCATTCTCTCTAGCCCTAGCAAGTTGTTCATCAAGAAATTCACCAAGTGGCACAGTTATATCAAGCATAGAAGTAGTTTCATCATAAGTATCATGCATAGCAGAAGTGGCATCATCAATAATACACTACTAGGGAAAACGTTATACACAGAATGTTACCAGTAGCGCTTGTTAAAATGAGGCGCTACTGCTACTTAGCAGTAGCGCGTCCGCTAGAACGGCGCTACTGTTACCACGCTTAGCAGTAGCGCGGCAGGAACAGAACGCGCTACTACTATAATTGCCACACCATTCCCGGCGTGCTAGGTATAGAAGTAGCGCCCTTCTACGAACAACGCTACTACTATGGATTTTAGCAGCAGCGCATTTTGCCTCCCCACGCTACTGTTAAAGCTATTTTCTCCTAACCCCCCGCGCGGCCTGATTCCCTCTCCTCTGCTTCCTCCCCCAATTCTCCTCTACCATTCCTCATCGCCTCCGCCTCGCCGTCGTCTCCCCCGACCCCGCCTCGCCGCCGTCTCCCCTGACCCTGCCTCACCGCCGTCTCCCCCGACCCCGCCTCGCCGCCGCCTCCCCCGACCCCACCTCGCCGCGCCTCGGTGCCGCTGTCTCCCCCGACCCCATCTCTCTCCCCGCCCTCTGTAAGCACTCTCCCTTCCGATCCCTCTTCTCTGCTTAGTATGAACCCTAGCTATTTAGTGCTAGTTACTATGAACCCTAGGCTATTTTTAGTGCTAGTTAGTTAATTACTTATATGGTAATTAGGGCAGTAGTTCCTAGGTACTAATTAGTTAGTAAGAACTAGGTACTAATTAGGTATTAGTTTATTTTTATTTATAGTAAGTTTATTTTTAGTAAGAACTAATTGAATTAATAGAACTCGTTAGTAAGAACTTGTTGCTATTTTTTTAGTTAAAGCAATTTTTCGCGCATCGACATCGACGATGCCTATCCCGCATCCCCGTCGTCGAGTCGGCGGAGGACGACACCTGCTTGACCAGACGGGCCATGTCCGGGACTGGGCTCCGCCGGGGTGGTACTGGGAGGCGCTACCTACCCGGAGGCGCAGGTTGGTGAGGAGCCAGCCTGTCGTTGACCCGAACCTTCTTTGGTGGCGGTCGCGTGGGCCAGTGACGGTCCAGAGGCTCGAGGACCCCGCGGAGGTGGTGCGTCACCGTGTTAGTGAGGAGGACGCGCACGTCCGTCGCTACTTGTTTGCGTTGGAGCACAGGTTCTCCAATAACTGATAGGTTCTCCAGGGATCTCACTGGAGCTATGATCCCGTGATGGTTCCTTCTCTGTGGGTGTCCACCGCCCGCGCCGATACCCGTCGTGTGCTAGGGTTTTAGTTGTATTAGTGATGTTATATGTATGACACTATTTGGGATGTATTAGTGATAATATTCTACGATGTACGGACGCATGAGATGATTTACTTTTGCTTATTGAATGCATGCTAATTTGAGTCCTATAAGATATTTTGAAATGTATATCTTGTGTTGCTCAAATAGGATATGTGCTTGCCCAAGTGGCCGGTCATGTTTCCAGGTTACACCTCCGAGTGGCCTATGTTTTGCCGGAGTGTTGATTCATTTCCGTTCCGGCAAATTTCAGGCGCTCGATATGTCCTATTTTAGCAAAGGTCATGCCGGATTTTTCCGTGAATTTTGGCATGACTTGTGCCAGAATATGTCGGAAATATCGAGTGCCCCGGATTTGTGTGTTGAGTATCCTGGTAGTTGTCTTCGATCGATTTTCAATTAATGTTTTAACTATGAACATAGGAAATGTCTGACGACGAAAAGGATTTCGGTATTTGCAAATACTGCGAAGACAAGCACGGCCTGTGCGACGGAATCTTCCTAGATGATGATAGGCGCTTCAGAATCAAGCTGGACGAGAACTTCAAAGTGGATACAGTAAGTCACAACGGCAAGTCTTTTTTTCGTAATTAAGCATGACATTTGCTTCATTTCCTTCAACTTATAATTTAAGCATGACATTAAGCATGACAAGTCTTTTTTACTATTCTACTAGCGTATCCCATGCTATGCAAGAGTTTTTGTATTGGATAAGATAGGTTTCAGTCGTACTATGGAGGAAAAGAAATTTTACTTGAAGACCGAGCATGGTTATATTTTCAACGTAAAATTATACAATTCAGACGACTACACCTATTTTGGATGCGAAACATGGTGATCACTATGCAAGACTTATGCATTTGAGCCTGATATGGTTATCACCTTTGATATTCATCCGGAAGATGATATTGAAGGTAATACCGACATCTAGGTCGATGTGCAGACGCCTCCAGTTATACCATTATGTAAGTTTCTCAACCATATTTATGTCTTTGATATTGTTTATTCAAAAATAGTTGACAACTAATTTGTATTGTCAGCTTATTTCGGTGCAAGCAAACATGTCCAGCGCTTGGTAGACAGGACCTACTACTGTCCCGGGGCTGAACTAAACTGCGAGGAGCTAAGTCATTATGTTTCATGGCTTGAGGATCTTGATACTATCAAGAAAAATTTTCTTCCTGCACTTAGAAATGTTAGTATTGAAAACGTGCGACCAATAGTGTCCGTAATGAACTATGGTCACATCTATTTAGGAAGGATGGTAAGATTTTTACTATTTGTCCTTAGTGCATATTTTCCATACATTATTTTTGAAGCTAAACTTCATTGCTAAGTATGTTACCATACGATGTTCTTCAACAGGGACTCCCGATGAATGTTGTGCCTTATGGGATCGAGACTAAAGGTACCATGAGTATTTTTAGCTTACGGCCAAGATATCCTACAGATTACTTTAGTGCATTCAAGATTAGCGACGGATGCTTAATAGTGCAAGACTGGACCAAATGTGTGATGGGGGAGCGCAGAGAAGTACTAGGGGGCAGCAAACAGATGCGCTACCCACGATTAGGAAACAGGTTCATCTGCATGCTCCAACTTGATCAAGGAGGAGAGCTACACATGTTTTATGTTATTTTACCTAAGAGAGAGCAGCAGGAGTGATTAGCTAGCTAGAAATGAGTTTGAGGGTGATGATGTGCTACACTATTACTATGATGATAAAATAGCTAATGTTGGTGGTAATGACTATGATGATTATTATTAGCTAGTGTTAGTGGTGATTAAATAAATACTGTTCGTGGTAATGACTATGATGATGATTAAATAGCTTGTGCTGGCGGATTAGATTCAAGTGGAGGCAACATGTGGTGCACATCGAAAGTACTACCAGTCCAAACTAGATCAAGTTTGGATTAGTAGTATACTTTTGACATGCACCACATATTGCCTCCACTTGAACCTAATCCACCTTCATTTGACACACTATTATGGACATAATGATGTAAACCTCATAACTGGTATTGTACCAATATTTGTACGTTGGCGCATAAATACACTAAAAATAAAAAATAAAAAAAGAATACTAGTAGCGATGGAGAGAAAACACGCTGTCAGTAGTTACATTAGCAGTAGCGTGGGAGTGAACAAACGCTGCAGCTATTTGTCCTAGCAGTAGTGCGTGCAGGCACGCGTTACTACTAAGCAATAGCTGTAGCGCCTTATTAGTAGCGCGCCTACCCGCGCTACTAGTGAGCACAAAACCAGCGCTACTAGGGTTTTCCCTAGTAGTGATATGCGACATATCGGAATCAATAGCAGAAGCAGGTTTAGGTGTCGCAAGCTTACTCAAAACAGAAGGTGAATCAAGTGCAGAGCTAGATGGCAGTTCCTTACCTCCCCTCGTAGTTGAGGGATAAATCTTGGTTTTTGGATCTCTCAAGTTCTTCATAATGATAAGCAGATATAAATCCCAAGTGACTCAAAGAATAGAGCTATGCTCCCTGGCAATGGTGCCAGAAAATAGTCTTGATAACCCACAAGTATAGGGGATCGCAACAGTTTTTGAGGGTAGAGTATTCAACCCAAATTTAATGATTCAACATAAGGGGAGCCAAAGAATATTCTCAAGTATTAGCAGCTGAGTTGTCAATTCAACCACACCTGGATAACTTAATATCTGCAGCAAGGTATTTAGTAGCAAAGTAATATGATAGTAGTGGTAACGGTAGCAAAAGTAACGGTAGCAAAAGTAATGTTTTTGGTATTTTGTAGTGATGATAACAATAGCAACGGAAAAGTAAATAAGCGAAGAACAATATATGGAAAGCTCGTAGGCAATGGATCAATGATAGAGAATTATGCCGGATGCGGTTCATCATGTAACAGTCATAACCTAGGGTGACACAGAAGTAGCTCCAATTCATCAATGTAATGTAGGCATGTATTCTGAATATAGTCATACGTGCTTATGGAAAAGAACTTGCATGACATCTTTGTCCTACCCTCCAGTGGCAGCGGGGTGATACGTCTCCAACGTATCTATAATTTTTGATTTCTCCATGCTATATTATCTACTGTTTTGGACATTATTGGGCTTTATTATACAGTTTTATATTATTTTGGGACTAACCTATTAACCGGAGGCCCAGCCCAGAATTGCTGTTTTTTTGCGTATTTTAGGGTTTCGAAGAAAAGGAATATCAAACGGAGTCCAAACGGACTGAAACCTTCGGTAACGTGATTTTTGGAACGAACAAGACCCAGGAGACTTGGACCCTACATCAAGCAACCAACAGGGAGACCACGAGGTAGGGGGGCGTGCCTACCCCCCACGCAGGCGCGCCCTCCACCCTCGTGGGCCCCCTGTTGCTCCACCAACGTAATTCTTCCTCCTATATATACCTACGTACCCCAAACGATCAGATATGGAGCCAAAACCCTAATTCCACCGCTGTCACTTTCTGTATCCACGGGATCCCATCTTGGGGCCTGTTTCGGAGCTCCGCCGGAGGGGGCATCGATCATGGAGGGCTTCTACATCAACACCATAGCCTCTCCGATGAAGTGCGAGTAGTTTACCTCAGACCTACGGGTCCATAGTTATTAGCTAGATGGCTTCTTCTCTCTTTTTGGATCTCAATACAAAGTTCTCCCCCTCTCTTGTGGAGATCTATTCGATGTAATCTTCTTTTGCGGTGTGTTTCTTGAGATCGATGAATTGTGGGTTTATGATCAAGTTTATCTATGAACAATATTTGAATCTTATCTAAATTATTTTATGTATGATTGGTTATCTTTGCAAGTCTCTTTGAATTATCAGTTTGGTTTGGCCTACTAGATTGATCTTTCTTGCAATGGGAGAAGTGCTTAGCTTTGGGTTCAATCTTGCGGTGTCCTTTCCCAGTGATAGTAGGGGCTGCAAGTCACGTATTGTATTGTTGCCATCGAGGATAACAAGATGGGTTTTTTATCATATTGCATGAATTTATCCCTCTACATCATGTCATCTTGCTTAAGACGTTACTCTGTTCTTATGAACTTAATACTCTAGATGCATGCTGGATAGCGGTCGATGTGTGGAGTAATAGTAGTAGATGCAGGCATGAGTCGGTCTACTTGTCTTGGACGTGATGCCTATATACATGATCATACCTAGATATTCTCATAACTATGCTCAATTCTGTCAATTGCTCAACAGTAATTCGTTCACCCACCATAAAATACCTATGCTCGTGAGAGAAGCCACTAGCGAAACCTATGGCCCCCGGGTCTATCTTCATCATATTAATCTTCCAATACTTAGTTATTTTCATTGCTTTTATTTTACATTGCATCTTTATCATAAAAATACCATAAATATTATCTTATCATATCTATCAGATCTCACTCTCGTAAGTGACCGTGTAGGGATTGACAACCCCTTATCGCGTTGGTTGCGAGGCTTTATTTGTTTTGTGTAGGTGCGAGGGACTCGCGCGTAGCCTCCTACTGGATTGATACCTTGGTTCTCAAAAACTGAGGGAAATACTTACGCTACTTTGCTGCACCACCCTTTCCTCTTCAAGGGAAAACCAACGCAAGTGCTCAAGAGGTAGCAAAAAGGATTTCTGGTGCCGTTGCCGGGGAGGTCTACGCAAAAGTCAACATAGCAAGTACCCATCACAAACCCTTATCTCTCGCATTACATTATTTGCCATTTGCCTCTCGTTTTCCTCTCCCCCACTTCACCCTTACCGTTTTATTCACCCTCTCTCTCTCTCTATCCACTACTAGGAAAAGGCATGCTAGTGGCGCACCGAATTTGCCTTCTAATGGCGCACTACCGGTGCGCCACTGGCATCACGCCATTAGAATTAAATTCTAATGGCGCACCACCAGTGCGCCATTAGTATCTGGTGTTCTAATGGCGCACCACGTAGTGCGCCATTAGTATAGCCTACAGTGCGCCATTAGAATGCCTCCTAGGGGGCCATATGTACCCATGTGCTTTGGCATTCTAATGGCGCACCAGCAGTTAATGCGCCATTAGTGTGATGATCACAGTGCGCCATTAGTGTCTTGTGTGGTGCGCCATTAGTATGAATATTAGGTTTTTTTTTTTTTGCTTTTCTGATTTTTGCACAGGTTACAAAATATATTATTGGACAGAATATAGACAGCAGCACACAGCAACATCAGATTCATCGAATACAATAGAAGATTAGTCTCCGAATACAATTCATCATATTAGTCTCCGAATTCAAAAGACCGAACAAAGATAAAACATTACAAGTCTCAAGACCACGAGTATCGAGTTTACCTTCACATTACAAGTCGATATCGATCATCTAAACTACCATCACATAGAAGAGAGCTGTGGTCATCACGATGAGCATCATCGCGATCAAACTGGTCTTCATCCGGTTCCTCCAACGCTCCCTCCTCTCTCCCTCTAGATAGCGGGCGTATCTACATTCGGCCTCCGCCCTAGTGGTGTACCCTTTGTAACTGTTACCGCTGAAACGGTGAACCTATCTCCGACACTCCTCCCAGTCGTCGTAGACTCCGGGAACCTTACCCTTGAACACGACATACGACTGCATCTCTATGCACAAGCCAAACAACAGACAATACATAAGCAATATGTAAGTATGCAACAAAAGGTTCGGAAGAGAAAAGCAAGACATTAATAGCACAATTCATGGTCCTACTAATAAATAGCATCGATTACATCTAAGTTGAACGATTGTCCAAATCAAAGAGACATACGAATTCATTAAAGTATAATTACAACATGAGCCAATCAATGTTTCAGAACTACACATCACTACTTTCGACTCGACTCATCGGACAGGAACGTGGATGAAGCCGCCGTCTGTCGTGATGGTCATGAAATCGCGGTCGTTGTCACCCTGCATTTGTAGCATTTCATCTATCTCACTATTGGATGGTTGATATCTGAGGAAGAACTGCCCCGAGGTATGAAGGACATCTTGATGGATGATGTCCGCAAACTCCGACTGGATGCGAAAGAATTCTTATCTGAGGTCCGCGTCCTGGACTGCCGACAAGCTCGCGGCCCAATCTTTGAGATTACCTGGTAGTAGAAGTTGATGATGGTCCCTTACGATCGCCCGCATGTGATGGAGGGTGTAGTAGGCATCCTTCTGACCGCCAGGCGGCTGCTTGACGCAGCAGAACTTCGTATTGTGTGAGAACATGTGCTTGCCGTACTTACGAACTGCCCTGGTGAAGGTGCCTCCAGATTTGGCGTAGGCGGGGAGAACATCATCAAGAACTTTCTTGACATTTGTGTAGTCTATCTTGGAGTTATGGTTCGGGTCTAAATACGTGGCCATGGAATATTTCGGGCTTAAGAGGATAAGTGTGCAATGTGTGTCACTGCATAGAACACGGAATGTTAGAAAAAAAAGAACGATGAAAATCTAAGAAATCATATGTTACGGGGCGGTTAAGGGATGACTTACTCGGGAAAGTAAGCCACAAGGAAGTTATCCTTATCTGGGTTTGCTAGAATGATGCCTTCGAGGTGTGAACTCGCAACTTGGCGGTCCCCAGCGCTGCTCAAGTTCTTGGCACGCATGTAGAAGGGGTCGACTATCACGATGTCCGGGGTCTTGTCTCTAATGATCCACATCTCCATACTCAGCGAAAACAGCCGAACGAAGGTGTAGTGCAGCGGATGAAGGTTAAACATAGCAAAGATGTCATCAAACCGCAGGACGATCGTACCCCCGATGTCGCCATCCACAAAGCCCTTTCCCTCTGGCACCTTGGCCACGTAAACCGGGTATGCCACATCCTTCTCTCTGAGACGCCGCTTCTCCAAAGAAAGAACACTGTCGTGCAGACTCCGCATAGCACCGGTTGCAGCATTCAGCATATTTGGCGGTAGCATCGCCCTACCCGCCACATGCACCCTCCTCGAGATATTCTTAGGTGAAGGTGGCCCGTCCTGAGCACAGATCGAACTCGGTGCCGGCTGGCTCGCACCGGCGCCCTTGTTAGTCTTTCGTTTCCGTCCCTTCTTCTTGATCTCCTGTAATGGGACCGAGTTCTGCTCACAGACCGCCTTCTTGAGCGTGTTGGGGCTGATAATATTTCGCACCTCAGCTATCTGAGGCTCGGTGAAGGCGGGAGCTGGAGGCGTGTCCTGAGAACCGAACGCCAGACGACGCCTGTTGCAATTGGATTTCTCCGCCGTACCAGCTAGATCGCGGGTGTCTTGGTTGGGTTCTTGAGAAAGAGGCCCACAGAACTCGTCAGCGTACCCATGTTCGGCAAAGTACTTATCAACTTTGGTAAATGTACCGTCGTCATTGTCGTCGTCGTCCGGATCCTGTGCCATAGGGCTGTCCGGATCCTGTGCCATAGGGATGTCCGACAGGTCCAGTAGTGTTGCGGCGTTCTTGCCATGGCTTGGCGCCGGCACGACTGGCAGTCTTGTCTGTGGGGTGGTGTCCCCCGCCCCCAAACGAATCTGGCTCTTCAGCCAAAGCAGGGGCCAGTTTACGCAGGTGCTGAGGGTCATCTCATCTTCTTCCTCGGCCCCAGCGGGTCGAATCGGAGGTAACAGCTCGTCGCAGCCTGGTAGCACCCGAACCACTTCAACCCTATACATTGTGGGTGGCATCGGATTACCGTGGAACATGGGGTTGCCCGGTTGAACGATTCTGCCCTTGGCGACATCGACCAACTCGGCGCCCACGAAGTGCAGAAGAGTGCAAGGAACGTCGGCGGTGCCCTGCGAAAACATGTACAGGGCGTCAGGGATGCCCAGTCAAAGGCAAGGAGATGAAGTCATTGGCCGAGAGGCTTAGTTACCGTGATGCCGTCGAGCTCGGCTAATGTCGAGGCACCGCCAACGGCGGGCGTGCAACTGACGGAGGGGGCGCTTGCTGGCGAGGTGCCGGCCGGCGTACACCCGGGTGCATTAAGCTCCAATGCCCGTGCCGGCGCCGAAGACACGAATACCGCCTCCGCCGGAGACACCTATGGCGCCGCCTCCGGAGACACCAATGGCGCCGCCGGAGACACCAATGGAGCCGCCTGCGTGCTGTGCGACTTGCTGGCCGTGAAGCTGGGAACCGGGGGAGGCCCCTGTTGGCCGCCCGCAATCCATGTCGTCAGCCCATGAATCAACGTAGGCACCATGGCGTTGAGCGTCGTTCCAAGTTGTTGTTGCACTTGCTCTTGGACAAGCTCCAGAATCCGCGCCACTTGTGCCTTGAGTTCTTCAACCTCGCGCGTCTGGCTTTCCGAGCTAGTCTTTTTTCTCCTTCCGCACACCAGCGGTATAGTATGACCCCCATTTTGTGGACAAGCCTTTGCCGGCCACACGACCAGCTGACGTCGGCTTAGTGAGCTTATCCTTGTTTTTCATTACATTCAACGCCCTATTTAAAGGGGTGTCGAAAGGGGAGCTCTTAGACGACCCGGCGCTACTACCTTCAGTGTCCTGCGAAAGGAACATGAACCATTTAGAAATATTGGGGATTAATTAGAGTGCAACCATATGGAGCTAATTACGCGGGGGTGTATTCCTTACCAGAAGAAGCTCAAGCGCCCTGGTCTTCGGATCCGTGGTAAGCTCCTTTGTTATCGGGTCCTCCTTGTACCGGGCCCTGACATAGTTCCTGGTCTTGCTCGGCACGCTCCGCGTCCTCCTTGTCCCATATAGGCTCCGCCACTCTGTAACCGCTGGGACCGAGTTTGTGTTCCCCTAAGTTCAACTCCCACATTTCTTTCCCCCACTGACTTGATTCGGAGGTTGCACTGCTCTCGCACTTGATCTTGAACTCCTTGTACTCATCTTCGCTCATCAAAGGATATTTCGCCTTGATCTTCTCATAACTATCACCTTTATCAATCATTCTCTTCACCGCGCTTTTCCAAGTAGACAGGGCCGTGCTCATCTTCGTGAGGGCGGCACTGTTCACTTTATTCCCTGAGAGGCGTGTGTTTTCAAATTCGGCGGGGAACTTGTATCGTTCGTGCAGCTTCGTGAAGAGGAGGTTGCGCAAATTCCCTCGGTCCTTATGCCTAAGCTTCTCGGTGTTGATCGAGACGGTGCTCCGGAGAGTGCACCCGAGCTGAACCGAGTACCCCTTGACTATATATTTGGGCTCCGTTGGATTCCCGTCGGAGTCCACTTGAGTGAATTCCTCCTTGACGGTGCGGAGCGCATTCGGGCGCCGGTCCTTCCTTTGCTTCTTCGGTTGGCTGCCATTTGTGTGTGCGCCGCCATCATCAGTGGTGGCATCCTCGGCGGCACCATCAGTGGTGTCATCCCCGACGCCACTAGGGGTTGTGTAATCAAGATCGGTGTCTTCCGCGACGTCCTCATAGCGGTGAGGTTGTTCCTCCATCTCCTGGGGCAGCTCCCAGAATTGCTTGCCGCCCGAACCACCGGCCTCATCGTTGTGGGCCATGTTTCGCTCTAAACAGGAAAAATTTTGGTCAAAAAGTTGGTTATTGTCAAGGAACAAGATCATGGTCTCATCATTTAGGGTTTGTCGACACCGAGGCAGTCTAGGAAAAAATAAATCCGCAAGTCAATATATCAGGACCCATCACATCTTCATAGACTCGATGGGGCCTCAAATGCCCTTCCTCATCTACAACTAGTTGTCCGCCTCAATCGATGGGTTTTCTCACATTTTTCTGATTCAAACTAGATTTCGATGGCTGTTAGGTTATTCGGAAGCAGTAGCAACTTGTAGAGGGTGCAAACTAGCCAGCATTGGGAAGTTCCAGTCTACTAATAGAGGAAAAAACATGAGGAGCAGCTTGTAGGTTTGCTTGCTCCGGTGGGACGGGATGGATGATATAGCTGTAGCACCCCTATATCGTACATAGATTTATTTTTTGCCCTGTTGCTCTTACTAGTTTTAGCTTATCAAAGTGGATGTATGTATCACATGTTTCTGAAACTAGATTTGTATTGCTGGTAGGTTATTTTGTGTATGTGATATAAAATAAATACAAAAAATATTTTTTGCCCTGCTTCTCTTACTAGTTTTAGTTTATCAAAGTGGATGTATGTATCATATTCTTCTGGTGCATGCGAGAGTGAGGGGTAAACCACAAGCTAGACAAGTGAAGGTGGTGGAGTGGTGCTGCATCCCCATCCATCCATCTATCCATCCATCTGCATCATCTCTTTTGACTTGACCACATTGGCTCATAGCTAATCTAGCCAAGCTACCTAGATCCACCTGCTTGCTTGTTGCACATTGTGTGGAGGGAGCAGATCTCGCCACTGGTTAAGTGTAAAGCTAGATAGTGTGTGTGTGAGAGTCCACTTAGCTGAAAATGTTGGGAGACATGATTTATCTGTTCAGTCACCATCACACAAACTCAGATTAACATTCAACACCTGAACTAGAGTTAACAAATTGGGCATCTTCTAGGTCAAACTATAATTGTTGATTAATTTTTGTTTCGGTTGAGAATCGGGCACCTTCTAGGTCAAGAAAATTGGGCATGACCTTTGCTAATTTTCTTGACCTACGAGTGCCCCATTCTCAACCGAAACAGAAATTAATCAACATTTTAGGAGAAAGGGGTCATTTCAGAAGATCACAAGTAGCAGCAGCATCACAAGTTGACAAAATCACAAGTAGCAGCAGCATCACAAGTAGTGCAGCAGCAGCAGCAGCATCACAAGTAGTACATCAACAGCAGTGAATAAAATTTAGCCAAGTAGCAGCAGCATCACAAGTAGTACATCAGCAGCAGTGAATAAAATTTTTATATGAAGTTTCTGAAATTTATGGAAGTTTCTAGTACACTAAAGGAGAGAAAGGAGAGGAAGTACCCTAGCAATCTATGAAAGTGTCCAGTACACTAAACTCCAACTCCGGTACCAGAGGAAATGGGCAGTAGATGGGCAGCACTAGACCACCTACAACAGATGCAACAAATTACTCCAGTTAAGTTAAATTACTCCAACTCCTATTTGCAAGATCACAAGTACAACAAGCAGTACTCTACTTCTATTTGCAACATTACCAATTATACTAGCAGATTACTCAATCACACAATTATACTAGCAGATTACTCAATCACAAAGCAAGCTTTCGATGATAGTTATTTCTCATAGCATAAAGATGGAGTAGAAGCAGTAGAGAGCGGCAGCAAGAAGGATTTAGAGAAGTGGAGTAGCAGCACTAGGGGCGAGGGGAGAGGAGCAGCAAGGATGAGGAAAGGAGGCGGCGATAGCAGCATGTAGAGCAGCAGAGCAGCGCGACGGCGCAGGCGTGCAACCACGACAGAGCAGCGGCAGCAGGGTCGCGCGGGCGGGGTCGAGGCTCAGCCGGCGGTAGGCCGAGCGCGATGCACAGGGCGAGAGCAGAGGCGGGGGCCGGTGCAGGTGGGGCAAGGGCGGGCAGCAGCAGGGCAGATGCTCATCCAGTGCAGAAATCAGGGGGGATTTTGAGCGGGCATAGGATG